>NC_055966.1:4136839-4249339 GCF_018492685.1 Alosa sapidissima
CGTCTCTGCCACGTGTGAATTCAGCCTCACATGTTGCTGGATACAGTCTGTTTGTTTTTACAGTAAAAGTGCAATGGATCATGAATGAATAAAGTCATTTTACAGTCAGTGGCGCTGAACATATGCCACATGTTATTTCTGGACATGTGAGTATAGCAGAGCTGGAGAGACCTCAGATGTGGCTCTCGCTCACACACCTGGCTCTCAGGGTCCCATAACGAGACGGATGTGTCCAGGACCGCTGCACTCTGAACTGCTTCTGGCATGTTGCTTAAAACCAAACCATGTTGTCTCACTGCAGAGACTTGCTTGTTCATCATGCCAGTCAGAGTTCTGAAGTCCTACACCTGAAGTGTGGGCTGGTGTGCTGTTAGTCAGGTTCACCTAAGGGTTATCATGAGAAAGGAATAAAATGTGCTTTTAAAAAGCTTTGTTTTTCTTATTGGTCTATCAAACTCTAAAGACCTCCCATGCTCTCACCATACAGCGGTGAGGTTATGCTGCTGACTGTGAAAGGAATTTTCTCTGTTATTCGATAAGTTTCCGGCGTTTTGCCTTTGGCCTCTCTAAGTTTACTGCCATTTCTCTCATGGTATCGGATTTGCTTGGAGATTGCTGGTTCTGCTGTGGTCCTTTTGGCTGTGGTTTGAGTTCACTGGCTGGTCCGTCTGCTATTGGCTCTTCTTGTCTTTTATTCCCTGAACTGAAAAAGCCATGGGTTGTGCTTTGACGTATCTTGCTGCACAGTGATACTATTGGCTGTACCCTGTGCTGAGTTTCACTACTCTGCTGTTACAGCTTGGAGGATTTCTTTTATATGCTGTAAGGGTTTTGTCTGTGAAGTAGCTGGCTTTGTTGTCAGGTCACTGGTCTTGTGTTGAGACTGCTGGTCATGCTGTGAGCACACTAGCTGTGCGCTGGGGCTTCTCCCGCTGCTGCCAGACAACAGGGACGACCATGTGAGGAGCAGACAGATGTTTGTCTTGCGGTCGCGTGCGGTCAGCCAAGACCAGTACAGTCGGCCAACAGATGTCTGCTGGAGAGCTCCTCTATTATTTATGGAACTTTATTACATTCCTCACCTCAGTCTGTTACAGTATGCAGGCTGAGCTTGTTGCTATACACACACACACACACATACCTAGGAAGGGTACATATATGCACTGCACACACACACACACACCCTCACACACATACTCAACTGTTAGAGCAAGGGGATGATAATATGATATGATAAGTTTATGGCCAGCTAGCATATATGTTGATGAAAATGTGTCATCTATGCCCTCTAAATGAATACATGTCAAATACACACACAAACACACCATAGACCAATATGGTCAGGCATTGTATACAATGGTGCTGAAATGGTTTTCTAGGTGCAAGTTTAATATGTAGCTGTTCCTGACTATATAACCCTGAATAATTTGGTTAAATAACACCCAATTTTCTTTCATTGTTCAATTCTTGTGTATGTACCTGGTATTTCAGGATACAGTGACGATGAGGACGAGGCGATGACCAGGAGGATTGTGTATGGCACTCCAGAGCCTGAAGCGTCCCCAGACGCCACCTCCCCCAGCACAGACACGGCCACCAGCCAGGAGACTTTTACAGAGACCACAGAGGACGACACCACAGAGGAAACAGGCCTTGGAACGGAGGTGCGTCTCTCACCTTCATCTTGGTTTTGTTGTGTAGCATTAGCGGTTCCTGTCAACGCTTTGCACAGGGGCTTTCCAAGCCTCCAACCTATGCTGCTGCGTATGCTTATAGTTAGCCATTCTATTCACATACAGGACATACAGGAACCGGTAAGCTACGATAAAAAATGGCGTCCTGTATTTCCTGGCATTTTGTTTGGGGGGTTTCCTGTCTCACAGCAATGGCCTGCTTCCTGGGGTTTTGACACCATTTGCCCCCTTTGTTTCGCCCAGGCACCGCTGGAGGCGACGGAGGACTCGCTTCTGGAGGCTGAGCCGAGCGGAAGCCCCGTTGACCGCAGTGTGGAGCGAAACGAGGATTTGCATGATGTCCGCTCAGAAAACCTCTTTCAGAGAACTGAAGTGCTGGCAGGTGTGCATCTTAGAATCTCATATTTTTCAAGTGAATCCCCTCTCAATGTTATTCCCATCATTAATTCAAAAAAGAACAAACATCTTAACTGCGATTGCATGATAAATTTGAAATGACAACATTGTAGGATATACTGTAGCTGTGATTGTATACTGACCTTTATATGATTTCTGTGCTTTTCTTGGCTGACTGCGTATCTATGTGTCTGTGTCTCAGCGGTTATTGCAGGAGGAGTTATCGGCTTCCTATTTGCCCTCTTCCTCATTCTGCTCCTGGTCTACCGCATGAGGAAGAAAGATGAGGGAAGCTATGACCTTGGGGAGCGCAAGCCCCCCATCTCAGCCTACCAGAAGGCCCCTACCAAGGAGTTTTACGCTTAAAGACTTTGGCCTCAGTCCATGAAAACATCACCACAACAAAATGTCTCTAGACTGAGAAACCATTACATGATGCCTTGGCATAAGGAATTTATTAACACAGATTTCTTTCAAGCCAAATAGGGCATAATTTATCAAAAAACTTTTTTTTTTTAAAACAATGTTTGTATTTTTTGCCATTGTTGGAGGAGTAAGTTTAAATGTGACCGTGACATTTCATATGAGTCATGTTTAGTTGTGGACTACTTTTAAAATGTAGAGCTACATATTTGTGTTTATAAGAACAAAAATGGAATTTATGGAATATAATGTGTTGTACTATCATTTCTAATTCATATCTGTCATTGATATTGAATGTTTTATTAACATTTTGAAGACAAAATTGTCAATACTGTTCAAAGAATCTATTACTGGTCTATAGAAACAGGAAATGGCAGGATATGCTTTTCTCCTTTAAGGGTACAACAAGTTTTGTGTGATTTTTTTCAGGCCACTAAAGGCTTGTCCAATTTTCCTTTGCTATATGCAGGCTTATTTACTTTCACACATGCATCATGTGTGCATCATGTAAAAAGTCATCATTAAGATGTTTGTACATGCTGCCTTGCGGTCCTGTACACTTAGCCAATCAACTCCTCCGAAGTGTTCTTCATGGATGGATGAAGTGCACATCAAGCACAGGGTGCTTTTTGCTGATCACAAAAAAATGAGGCACACCGAAGCGTCTAGATGTGCCTGCCAAAGTGCTCAGAGATTGAAGGGTAAACCAAGTGTGGGTAGCGGGGTCAGGCTTTTTGCTGAGAAATTGCAGATGAATTGAAACACAGCTGGTCTTAAATATACTTGAAAATGACCAGGAACATTCCCTTCTCCCAGTATCCCACATCTGCTTCCATACCTTCAACTAGGTGTTTTCAGTTTGTTCTGCAGCTTTTAACGGTTTTCTTCATTCTTTCATTTGAGTTGTTGAGTGTCATTGCTTTGTGGGGTGAACATTTTAAAGACTGCCCTTTAATAAAAAACAAATGTTTTTTTTAATTAAAAGTAAATGTTTCTGTGTAGCACTCAAGGTCTCTGAATAGGCTGACCAAAGACTGTGTCTTAATTATCAAGGCCAATATTGCCTCATGAGAAGTGAAGGACGATTTGGTATTAATTGTACATGTCCAAGGAGATCACGCCTCATGATGCTGGATAAGAGTATACTAATGACTGTATCACTTTGTCACTTGTGGTCTGCATGTAATAGATTGAAATGATTAACTGTAATACCACAAATCTGTTGGAGGTTAAACCCCTCTATGAGATGTCTCCTAGTCAGTATTAGCACACTGAGGTACATGCTTGCCCCTTTTCATTTCTGTATTGGTACAAATTTCATAATAGCAGTCTCGGTGTTGAGATTGGCTGTTTGGTTTAAGATTTTTTTTTTCTTAATCTATCATATTTTTTGACCTGACCAGTTTAGTCTGTATATTTTAATACACAATAATTTATAGATGAGATTAATTTATATACAACATAATCTGTGTTATAATGATAAAAATGTATGTTCTCAGTCCTTAAAGTGCCTACAGTTCTGAAATAAACATGGGAGATGTGTACAAACATGTGTGATGTGGAGTGATGCTGTATGAATACAACACTGTGGGGCGGAGTTCAGGGTGTGAAAAAGGTAACCCCACTAAGCCATTGATCTCTACGAGCTGTGATGAGCGTATGCAAAAGGTCCAGGCCAGCTGCTCCCACATAAAGCACAAGGTAAAAGTATCCACTTCTGTGAAAGGGTATCATCATCATCATCATCATCATCACCACCACCATCACCACCATCAATTGGAATCCAATGATAAAGACGAAACCTCAGATTGTGTATGTTTCATGTCTGTTAACTGAAGAGATCCTGGCCCAGTTCTTATGTGACAAAACTGTTAAATCAGGGCTCCACTCAGTCACTCTTTCACTCACACAATCAGATTGCACATTTTCCATCCCCTTTTAGAGCCAGATATAAAACTGCAGTTTCAACCCAAATGTTGGCCTACAGAACCAACTCAGCCTGAATGTTTACTTACTTACTTGCCTACATAAATCCATGACAGAAATATACGAAAGTGATCACTGTAGTCTACAATATAACTCATATAACTCAAATCTGTAATTATCTCCAGTCCGCGTCGACAATTCAGGCCATCACCTGTGTCAATCGTCCAATTAAGGAGGGAATTATAAATTCGCGTTTCGCTAAAGTCATTTGAAGTATGTACTGGGTGACTTGCCGTATTTTTTGGACGTCTTCAAAACATTGCAGGTCTGAAGCATTGCATCCTGTTTTAAAATATAAACTTCATTTTGTTAATTCTATGCTTCATTTAGTGTACAACATCGACATTGATATATTATACTGAGCTTGATGGTTTACGCCAATTTTGAAAGAACCAGATCACGATTTCCCTGTGTGATTTCCTGGTTGCAGCGTTGCTTGATGAAACTTGTATTATTGATATTGATGCCCAGGCCCATTGTTAACACGCCAGATAAACTGTTTAAATACCCTTAACTGCACCTTAACGCTGTATTATTTTATGTCTCTTTAGAAGATGGGCACAGACGTCAGCCTAAAAATCAAACGTGCGCTGCTCCCTTTGATACTGTTCACCTCCCTGTGTGAATGCAAACCCAGCAGCGATGTTCGTTCACTTGCCGGAGTCGCAAGAGAAATATCTGGATACAGAGATGTAGCCCAGAAAATTATTGATTTGGCCGTCAATGGGAAGGCTCAGAACCGCTCTTATGACCGGCTGTCAGCCTTCACGGACACTGTGGGGAACAGGATGAGTGGATCGCATAACTTGGAACTCGCCATTAAATATATGTACAACGCACTAATTCAGGATGGGTTGGAGAATGTGCATCTAGAACAGGTGAAGATTCCGCACTGGGTCAGGGGCAAGGAGAGCGCAGTGATGGTCCTCCCACGAAATCACACAATGGCTATTCTGGGCCTGGGCAGTAGTGTTGGAACATCCAGCCAAGGTAAGCAGGAACCTGTTAATTTGATCCAGGTTATCACCAAAAGCTATTTTCAGGCCTTGCAAAAACATTTAGCTCTATCAGCAGAAGCCATGCAAATTAACTCTGGCCAGTCTTTCTGTAACTCCTCTTTAACTAGATAGTGCTAGGCTGTATTTGTGTAGGCAACGTTTCTTTATGAGTACCTGAGAGCAGAGCAATATTTCTCATGAATTATTCTAGTATGCCAGAGAAATGTCTCTTCTGTCTTGGCCCAACCATTCAGGTTTATTGAGGGAGGTACATTGACTCATCAATGTCACCTCTCATGATTCATGTAACATGCTTTTCCTTGTGGCATTCATACTGTCCATGAGGGAGACAACAACAGAAAACCCTTTCAACAGGGATTCTTTAATATAAGGGTTCAATGCTAGCCTTGTTGCCCCTACATTGCTAATCCCCAACAGGCATGACTGAATCACATGACCGAAACCTTTAATTGAACATGTTCCAGATTAGTTCAATCAAGTGTGCTTCAGGGAAGCAAGATTTTGAACCACCACATTTACTAAGAAGTTGTTCTGCCGAGAGACAAGTAATATTGAGCTTTTTGTCAGAAAAGTGATTTGGGATTTGGAGGAGGAAAGCCCTGCAGCTGAAGATCAAGCCTATCTTGGTTTGGGCCTGTTTTGCTGCTTGAGGGACTGCTTGGTCAGAGTGTATGCTCTATTGGAACAATCCACTTAAAATTCTATCAAGAAACTTTGTAAAGGTTAATGGAGACCCAGGAAAGGCGTAGGAGCAAATCAACACTGGAGTGGTCATCAGTTTTGGAGTGGTCAAATTATTGCTGGGCAAGATGTGTAGGCTACTGGGGATGATCATTGGGGAATATGACTTTCTGGGTTAAAAGATAGATGCATAATAAACATGAAGGCAATGTGTAGAAGGTGTTTAATTCAAACAAAAAAGTGCACTAGGGATTTATGGGACTTCTGTATGGCTTTCTGCAGCCCTGCTTGCTTCTCTGCATATAACCATCTTTAATAGCAGCCATGGGTGCCTGAATGAATGAACATCAACATAAGTACTGTTCATGCCACTCTGGGTTCATACCACAGGAATCGAGGCCGAGGTTCTGGTGGTGGAGTCTTTTGAGGAACTGCGGAGACGTGCGGGTAATGCCAAAGGCAAGATCGTGGTGTACAATCAGCCATTTGTGAGCTATGGAGAGACTGTGGTGTATCGTGCTAACGGCGCTTCCGAAGCGGCTAAGGTTGGAGCTGTGGCCTCCCTCATCCGCTCCATCACCCCTTTCTCCATCAACAGGTGTGCAGCTACACCTACAGGCTCTCTGTGCTGATTCTTCTCATCTGCCAAATGCATAACTCTAAAATGTAATTTAATTGTATTAGTAGGTCAACACATTTTGATTAAGAAAGGTAGGGTTTTATAGTTGGCTGGTAGTCTGGTATTCCTGTGACTCAGAAAAGGATAGTGTGGTAATGAATACTAAAGTGTTAGGCTTGAAAGTTGTGCTTAAACATAATCTGTACTCGCAAGGTTTGAAGACAGATTCTCTGCCCTTTTACCAGCCCATGGCTAAAGGGCTATCGATGATTATTTGTTAAAGCAATATGCTTCAAATGTCATCCCTGTCACTGGCTATCTATTGTCACATGTCTAGATCATTGTCAATGCAGTGACGGCATTTACATCAGCCGAGGGAGACTATCCTAGGCTCTATCCACAGTTTTTAAGCATCATCGTCACAGTAGTATTTAATGTGTTGAAGTGCTTAGGAGAAATTCCTGACTTTACTGACTAAATGCAGCGAAGCGTAATGTAATGCTCAGTGTTGGTTTGAGTTTGTAGAGGATTTATGTATCTTTTTCCTCCTTAGTCCACACACTGGTTGGCAGTGGTACCAGCCTGGCGTGGTACAGATCCCCACGGCCTGCATCACTATTGAGGATGCTGAGATGATGGCCAGGATGGCTCGGCGTGGGCAGAAAGTTGTGGTGCGTCTCCACATGGATGCCCAGACGCTCCCTGACGCCGACTCCTTCAATACGGTGGCAGAGTTGGTGGGCAGTGAGCACCCAGAGCAGGTAGGACAACACCAATGATTAGGTCACTCTCATTAGGTCACAAAGATTTTTTTTTTTTTAAGCTTTATTTTTTTAACTGTAGTCCAGTAATGTAATCAAGTGTTCTGGCTTTTTGCCCTCATATTTGAATGTTTGTGTGTTCTCGGCAAACGTGTGTGGGTGCGCCGGTGTTGCATGGTGGGTCGTTGAATCTGACGCATGCCTGGCCAAGACTAATATGGCGTGTGGCTGCAGACAGACCATGTCAGACTCTCAGCAGCAGCATCCACATCAGCCCAGCCGAGCATCAGCAGGTGACCGGTGTCACATGCGCTTGGCATGTGTGCTGTTTCTCCTCCTCATGATGTCGGCCCTGACACCCCAGGGAACCAATTATGAGGAGCGTATGCTAGTTGCCTGTCAATCAGTGGAAGGTTCCTGGGGTCTGGCTGTCAAATGTATCCATAGGCATACATGAGCTCTAACCATGGAGTGACTTGTTGGAGCCTTTTCAAAGGCTCTGAGAAACCATTTTGCTTTTCATATGATCAGTCTATTTGAGGGGGGGGTTGGCATTGATTGGCACTAGGTTTGAGAGCTTGGATATGGATCAGCAAGTTTATATTTTTAACACTGCTAATCAATCAGTTGAAGTGTTAGTTTGTGTGTGTGTGTGTCCGTGTCCCTGCTCGCTTGTCCTCCCCAGCTGGAGATGTCGGAGGGCTCGTGGTGCCTTTGGGGGGGAAAAAGGAAGTGTCTGACATTTCGAGTGAACTGTTTTTCCTATATTTTGTCAAAAGCGCTGATTGTGTTAAATAATTGGAGAAGTTGGAGGACGCATACATAAATGGGCCTGCACAGTCTGTTTTCACTTCATTTTTCCCTGTATTTGATGGGTTATATAATACCACATGGGTTCAGTGGAAAGACTGGAAATTTGAATTCCATGTGTAACAGCATGTGAGTTATGGTGTTATGGAGCATGTGAGTTATGGTGAGGGACTCTTTCTGATACCTCTCTTAGGCATATAATGTAATGAGCATTTTCATATAGGCATGCCCCCATAGGGAGAGATTCTCCACAGTCTTTAATAGGGCTGCACAAATAATCAATTTTTGAATAAGTACAGTTAAGAACAAAATTATTCATACCCCTGGCAAATATTGATTTAAAGTTGATTTTCTCTTGACTGATATGTTTGGTCTGACTGAAAATGACACTGCCACATGCCTAAATGTTGTAAGACAATGTGGTAGAAAGATGGAATCAAAAAAATAATCGTTTTTATCTTTTTCTGAACATTTTTATGAAGAATGGCATGTCATTATTCATACCCTTTTAAAATAATCAATGGAAACCTCTTTATTAGTCATCAAAGCTCTCAATGGTTCTTATAATGCCTCTCCATGTCTCCACAATGATTGTAGACCGCACCTTTTTAGCAGCAATCTGGGTTTTGAGGCAGGAACGATTATTTGCCATCACTTTGGCCTCATGCTCACTTTAATGGATTAAGGTCTGGACTATGGCTGGGCCACTCTAAAATGTTGATATTGTTCTTTGTTATTTTTCTTGCCTTGTTTGGCTGTATGTTTTGAATCATTGTGTGGTTTAATGGTCAAATGCCGCCTATTGGGGCAGGTCTCTCGGCACACTGCCTGATCTTTTCCTCCAAAAATCTTAATGTAGCCCCTTGTTTTAGTGTTACCGTTTACTTTGGTAAGTTTAGCAGGTCCCATTTTCTGAAAAACACCCAAAACTAATAAATTTCTATAGCTATTCTCCACTTTGGGGATGGTGTTTTGGTGGTTGAAATTTTCACCCCATCCCCAAATGGATCACTTGGTCATCATGGATGCTTATCATGGATCACTCTTCTCCAAACATGCACAACTCAGCTTCGTCTACAATCATTGTGGAGACATGGCGAGGCTTGGTAGGTATTTATAAGAACCATTTTGAGAGCTTTGATGACAAATAAAGATGTTTCCATTGATTATTTTAAAAGGGTATGAATCATTTTGGACATGCCATGTTTCATAAAAATGTTAAAAGATAAAAACGCTTATTTTTTTGATTCCATCTTTCTACCACATTGTCTTACAACCTTTAGGCATGTGGCAGTGTCATTTTCAGTCAGAACAAACATATCAGTCAAGAGAAAATCAACTTTAAATCAATATTTGCCAGGGGTATGAATAATTTTGTTCTTAACTGTATATTAGCTCATCGCAAAGGCTGCAATTAATGGTGCAGCTCATAACTCTGTCCCAATGGTTAATCTGGTCACATCTGTGATTCTAGTCATCCTCCTTGTAATAGACAGTTGAGATCACCTAACAGGAGGGCTGGGCACCTCCTGCACCAGGCATGCTCACCAATCAGAGTTGGTCCATCTTAAAGCAGAATTTGTAATATTAAACTGAAGCGTCCCTCAGGTATTCTAAAGGTACTGTATTTACAACCTCCTCATTACACACCTCTAAAAGAACTGATTTCTGCCGAAGATGCATCTTCCACTACATTTAGCATTTCCTCTCAAATGCACTCTAGCACTCTGGTATAAGAGTTCTTTCATGGCATTAAGCAAACTGGCTGATTTCATGTTGTGGATCAAGAGTTTATATGTGTGGGGTCACAGGCCCACAATCCCTGATGCATCTGCTTAGAAAGAGGACCGACCGACGCACCATGGGGTGAGGGCAAGTTTAATGAAGGGAAAGGGCCCTGGGGCAGCATGTGTGGCAAACCTGCTGATGGGGAGTGAGTGAGAAGGAGCGACATGGGGAGTGAGGGGAGGAAAAGAGGAGAGTCTGCTGATACAGAGGAGGTGAAGAGGGGAGTCTGCTGATAAGGAGGAGGTGCAGAGGGGAGTCTGCTGATAAGGAGGAGGTGCAGACCGTGTGGTGAGGAATTGGCAGTTCAGAACAAGGTGATGTCAGAGGCGGGCTAATCTCTGTAGCAACAGTACATGTTGAGCCACTTCAAACAAGTTATCAAATGTGGGAAAGATTGATTTGATTTGTTTTAGCTCAGAGTGTATCGTTAACTCATTGAATGCCGCGCTGTTTTCGGAAGCTTTGGCCCAGAGTGCCAGCAATTCTGATCATTGTTGACTTTTTGTAGCGCCACAGCGTATTCTATGTTATAGCTATGGACACATACTATGGCTTGTTTGAAAGGTGAGACTTTAAAGGATAATTCCGGTGTGATTTTGACCTAAAGTGTCTTGAAACATGATGCAGAGTGTGAACGTATGTGTCATAGCTCACCTCAGCTTGTCCCCTGCACTCAGAAATCTGGCGCTAGTTAGCTAATGCTACCAACAGTGTTTCGTTGTGGTGCCTCGGGCATCGGCCTAGCCATGCAAATAAATCACTGTTTTACACCATTTATGAGGCTCAAAGTAGCTCCATACTTCATTGGTAGACTTCCGAGGGCCTTGACATTTAAAACGAGACATGGAGAACTTTTGAAAAAGCACTGGTAGTTTATTTACAAGACTATTTATACATAGTCTGGCGGGGCCATCCTATATCATTGAGATGTATAGTCTGGCATGAACCATTCACCTCGCTTAATCCAAGGGGCGGGCAGAGAATTGTCTTTCAAACTGCCTAGGCATGCAATAGGCCAGCGCTACGACCATATCCGTATCCGGTCGGCAAAACGGCAAATACATCCTTCTTCGAAAGTAATGACTTAAGTGCATTGTGTTGCTCAACTTTCAAAGAAAAGCACAAGTCCAACTCCTCCAAAGCTGACGCCAACGCCGATTCAAACAACCGCTCTTCGTTCGCCATAGCCACCTTCCTTGTTCACAGTCGCAGGACTGTCGTTATCCTGTTAAGCCCGCCTTAAGACTCTCTAACAAAATAGAGCGCTGTGATTGGAGAACATCCACGGTGCTAAGCCAATAGAAATCCCTATGGTTCGATACTAGACGTACAGGCTGAGCAAATTAATTTGCCGCCGCTAGGGTGCGTCTAGATTTCTAGGCTAATTTATACAGACAGTACCTTAAGGAATTTTACCGTTCAACGCCATCTTGAATTTAGTCATGATAAGTCGAGCGACGAGTACGATGCGACGAGTATAAGGGGTCAGATTCCAAAAATAATTCAGTGGAAATGCATGGATTCAGTTGCTTCCAGTAGCAGCAACTGGAATCCATGCATTTCCACGGAATTATTTTTGGCTAACTAGCGCCAGTGTTTCAACACACTTTAGGTCAATATCGGAATTCTCCTTTAAGCTCTCAGTGGGTACAAACTGTTTTATTTCTACATGCCTCTGTTCCTAAGAAATCCCAAGCTAAACAGTGGCTAGTTTTCATCAAAATCGCTGTTTTATTTCTAGAAATGGAGATGTAGTTTTTGATGAAATATGAAGTGTTGCCTGTAAAGTTTCCGGGAAGTGACCTAGCGAGACCTGCCGATACTGCCACCTGGTGATAAACCCACGAAAATGGCCCGGTTTTGACCTGACGTGCTTGTGTCACTGATTCAACCCAAAGCGGCAACCATCAAAAGCAGAGTTTAAAGAGTTTAAGATTAAATGTCCAGATTGTGCATTTTCATGAGTTTTCGATCGTCATATATTTCATTTCCATTCATCAGAGTTCCCAAAATCACATATAAGGTGTGTTAGAGTGTCCTAGTTTCGTAATAAAAAAAAAAAAGCTAAAAACGTAATATTACGTTTTTGGCACAACACATTTGGCACTCAATGAGCGAATGTCACCATTATCCTTGATCCTGATCATGGTACATTGTGTGCATTCCCAAAGACTGACCTGATGACTGTCATGAGATTTAGAAGAATCCTCTGGTCATGACATATTAAAGGACAAGACCATGCTGTCATGTCCTTGGAGTTGGTTCCTCTTTAGTAAGTTACTACTGTTAGTAAGGCAGCTTGTCTTTGACCTCTGACAGATTGCATGGCTGCAAATGGCCTGATTAATTTGTATCATGGAGACATGTGATATCTTTATAAAATGCTGAACTGAAGTGTGCGCTGTTTATCGTCTCCCTAACTGCGTAATGTCACAGCACAGCGTTGTACTCCGCTGCTTCAGATTATATTGTCCTTCTCCAAATCTGTTTTCAGTCACTACGTCACTGGTCATGGAGGCGCCCAGCCTGTCCAGTGCTATCTGTCTCCACAGTACAGTCTGTGCCATACAGCACGCACCCATCTGTGCTGGACAAGACCCACCCCTTAGATGATATTAACAGAGTGTGCGTGCATGTGCATGTGCAATTCGTCTACATCCGATGAAAAGGGTCATGCTGCTCCCGCAGAAGCAGTGTTGCATAGTGCGATATCAGCCAGGCTCACATCGCCAATGTCAAACTCCATTCTCTATTCAAAGTCAAAAGGGGTTTGACGCCGTTTGTAAAAGAATGTAAAATGACTACATGGTGTTACTTTACTACACTGTAAATTGAAAAATGACCTGTGCATCATTAGGTTTGCACTGCAGCACTGTTATTACTGACTACTTTAGTCAACATGTTATGTCAGCTGTGTTCTAAAATGTTAATTCTGGTGAATCTTTACCAGAAACACCTGCCCTATTACAGTTTTTCACAATTGCTAAAATATTCAACTCCATTCTCTGAACCAAATTCTCATTTGCCTGAGCACAATTTGCAGATCTCAGACTCTTTGCAAAACTCAAAACACATTCTCATGCAATAAAACACATTTTGCATTGTGATGCACTTGTGATGCAAAATGGTAACTACAAGTAACTACAAATGATGTGACACAACCAATATAAGTTAGTTCAGAGTGTAAACAGGTTGCTGAACAGTGCAGGTTCATATCAACAATGGATAGAAACTATCAGTGAGGCATTCAGAGTACATTATAGGCTGTAGACTGCAGTCTACTTCTTATTTATAGTACTGAGGCCATCCTTAAAAATATTTTCGTTTGCCGTAACCCGACCGACCCTGTCAATTTAGAACCGACCCAAATATTTATTTTTTTCCCCTTTTAGTCCGACCGACTTGCCGGTTGTAAACTTGCGTTAATACCGACCGATTGTTTTTTTTTTTTTACTCTAAACAACCAATACAAATGCAATAAAATAATAGTTCTTTTAGTAGGCCCAAGTATTGTGAATATAAATTACCTACATGCAAACGTGGCTCTACACCATTGGTTTTACGCATGTCACTTCGTTTCATTCACACAAACTGATAACGCTGTTACGAAGTTCTGGAAGAACTGTGGCCAGATATTTTCTCATCCCTTCTCCCCCTAGTCTAGCGGTGACCGTGTCGGAGTATTGAAATTGGTTGTGGTCTATTCAGCATTTCTCAAAATATGGGTCCGCAACATGGAGACTGCTGGTCCGCGGAGTCGTGGAGTGAAATTAGGCCCGGTGCTTCATCTGATAATTTGCTGCGCAGTTGATCAAGAAACCGCGGATCGACGAAAAAAGAAAACAAACGTTTCTGCTATCGATGTCATTAAACATGGAGCCCTACAAATTAAGTGGTGGTATGAGCATTCATTCAATGACACTAATCGATAACGTTGGTATCAAAGCTCCGCTTCAACCTGTTGGAAGGCTATTTATTTATTTATTTAACGAAACTTAATAGAACGACGTTGTTTTTTGGAACTTCCTTAGGAACAGAGCAGAGACTGTATAATACACTGTATAGCATTGAGTATTGTATAGTCAAATTTCAATATAACGTGGCCAAGAGCTATTGTAGCCTTCTTTCTGGTTACATGTAGATAAGCCCTATGACCCAAAAGTCTGCCATGACCGGGCCTCAGGTCAAAGAAGTTTGAGAAAGGCTGGTGGTCTATATAACCTGCATCAGAATGAGGTTTGCAATGGTGCGCCTGAAGGCACGGGTTGAAGACCCAGTCAGTTACGTCACGATATGCACATTTGTGTAAATTCATTCCTAGGTAATCACCATGACCAAAATTGAACTTTTTTTTTTACTTTGAATCTTGAAAAAAAAAAATATTGACCTACCTACCGACCCATTTTAAAAAAATTTTGGCTGTTACTGCAAACAAAAATATTTTTAAGGATGGCCTGAAATGCCGGTCTTTTCCTTTATACAGTTTTTCACAATTTGCTAAAACACTTTTTGAAACATCCCACCCTTTTCTCAAACAGTAAACACAACCCCCCCATTCTCAATACTTTATTTTTTACTGGTTTTGCAGTAAATGTTGGATCCACTGAGTTATGAACCTCTTTGTTTTGTTTTTAAATGCAAAATACATTTAGTATATTATAAACAATGACTATTTCTCCTGGTTATATGAGCTGCCCAGAACACTGTTTTTTGATGTAGTGTTTAATGACTACTCTGTAGTTTCATTTTGACTGCTTTGTGAGATGATGAAGACTGTTTTAGTTTTGAGCCCTGTTACAACTGTTTTTGAGGTGATTAGTCTTGCAGAGGTTGTCAGAGGTTCTGTGAATGTAGTTTGAGATTTGGGGTTTGTTTTAGCAATTGTGAAACTGTAAACATAGGCTTGAGTTGCCAGAATTTCCCTGAATTTCCATCCCTACCAAAGCCCATTGTTGGTAGACTGACACATCCACTCTGCTCTGCAAATCTTCCCTATGGTCTCATTCACAATGATTCAATTCTGATGAAAAGTCAGCAGTCTACCCGTTACACAAATGGAAGGCAGTCATTTGGAATTACTGCTGCCAGTTATGAAATGGAGTGTGAATCAACCTGCTCTTGTGAGACTTGTGAGACTGAGGTGAGAACATGCTGCTCCCATTTGCTGCTGGACTTAGTTCTGGGACCTCATCATTCCACTCTGTACACACAGATGTTGGACAAACCCCTTGCTTCAGATTATGATCATCTCGCTAGCCCTGCAAGTAGCCCTGCTAGTTTATTCTTGCGCTCATGTATTATTGAACATGGCCATCACTGTCCACTCAACACCGAATGCATCACTACTGTATCAGCTGGGGCACATGCTGCAATTGAACCTGCTCTGGTACGTTCAGACCCTCCGATGGCGTGTCATACTAGCAATCTTGGTCTGTTGAGTGAGTCAGAGTTAAATTGCTGTTCTCCATCTCTGAGCATCTCTCGTTGCCTCCGCCTCCACACACTGTGCTTTCTGCAAACCTGATTCCCTCTCAGTCTAATTACAGGTGGACTGCACTGTCATCTTCACTACCTACGCCACAGTCCTCACATTGCAGCTGGCTGTGATCTGACAAATGTTCACCAGAACTGATCCAGAGACAGCTCCACGGTGGGAGTTGGCTGTCTCCTGGTTTCAGATGCTCAATTTTTGACTCACTGACATCTAGTCTGCAACAACATGGAAGTGAAACCTGGCTAAAAAAAACAAAACCACAGGTTTCGGAGAGGAGTGTGGCTCGAGATTTTCCAACAACGTGTTTTACATTGTGGACACTACCATTTGTACATTTAACTGGGCCAAGTAATAAATGAGTGATGGGCTTGCAGACACCTATGGGAGTAGTATATATTGCTGCACTAACATGTCCTTGTTGTACTGTACCTTGATTGTTCCCTTTTTCATAAATCACTTTGGATAGAAGTGTCCGTTCAAGAACTAAATGGAAATGTAATGTAAACATCAGTTCCTGTTCACATTCACAGGTGATGGTGGAGATGGCATTGAAGCTATTGGTCCCTGTCAATGTTGTGGGGCATTTGCTGGAACTGAGATGCTGTACAGAGTAGGATGAAAAGGCACCGTGTATCTCCAGTTGTTTAATTATGAAAATGAATTTGCCATGCATTTCCCGCTGAGTGTCTATCGTGGAGCATGTTTGATAAGATAAGGCTTTTCAGCTATCTTTCCAAGCCTTGAGGTGAAACCTGCATTGATTTCTTTCTCTGCTGGTTAATAATGTAAACACCCTAAAGCTTTGTTTGTTGTGTGGTGTGTTTTTTTTTTTTTTTTTTTTTTTTTTTTTTTTTTTTTTTTTTAAAGCAGTGTTGAAACCAACAGCAGAAAGGAATATTTCATTCGGCAACCTAATCCTAATTTTGGCACCATGTCCACAGGCTATTGCTTGAAAACAGTCCTTAAACAGTTCAGCTGCTGTTTGCCTGGTTAAGCACTTGAAAGCGTTGTGGCTTTCCTTCAGTGCTGTGGTCTTGTGGGGATCTGGCCTGTCATAAGCATTAATTTGTGTGGGGAGTGGGGATGGTCTTGGCTTCATAAATAATGCATGGCACGCTGATACAGGCTGAGAATAGAAGAGCCACCAGGGACAAAGCAGGTAGTTTCTAGAAGAATCCTGAAGTGTTGTATCCTTGAAAAGCTTTTACGGCTGGATCTGGTGACTTGCCTCAGATGTGTTGTGATTTTTAAATGAAATTTCATCACAATCATGCCTCCTACTTTTGACTTTTGCGAGGAGTCCTTTGCATATAAATGTCACTGATTTGTCAACATATTCTGCTTTTTGTTTTTAATGTAATATTGTAAAGAATATACTAAAGAGCTTTAATCACTTCACAAAACACAAGCTATACCTAAGTTCTAAAAAAGCTCATGAATTCAATCAAATTAAAATTAATGCTGCCTCATCTTATTCCTGAATGTGAATAATCACAAAGGAATCTCAATATTCACCATGGTCCTCATGAGTAATGTCATTGTGTAGGCTATTGTGTAGTGAATAGGTTTACATTTATTTATTGGACATATCTTCATCATAATCTGACTCTTTTTCACTGTATCGTGACTTGGAGTGGGATGCACTGATCTGTCCATTTCTTTTCAGCATTGTGTTTATACACAACCTCAGTTCAGTGTTTAAGTTGTGTGCCACAGCAGCTGACTGACTGTGTCTCTTGGATCAGTAGACTGAGGGCTCCTGGTTGTGCTGCAGTTTATTTGTCTGCATGCTTATTTTTTCGATCATCCTCTCCAGTTGGGATGGTCATCCAGTACACCCTCACCATCATCCCCTATTCCTCTTCTGGGCTTGCAGTGGCTGTGTGGGTTCCATGGGCTTTTCTGCTTGTTTATATGCCTAGATGGCTCAAAAGTGGTGGTCAGTGTGCGGTGGACCGGGGGTGCCTGTTTGTTGCTCCTGGCCAATGATGTATACATGAGCCCCAGCGGAAGAGTCTGAGTTTATACTTCTTCTCCCACACTCATCAGTCACAACGTGGCAGCCGGCTGAGCTCCGGCCGCGACCGGTCTGTTCTCCCGCTGAGCGGTGGACAAGTACGGACGCGTGTTAATGCCGAACATGTGCTCACCATTTAGTTTAGAATGCGTACAAGAGTTAGTGTGGGAATGGAAGTCGTCTCATTGCCTTGAGTCATCCAGACCAGTGACTACGTGTTTGATCATCAGTTCAGCTGTAGTCTCTTGCGGAATTAGTAGGCCTATGACATAGAGGGGGACTTAGTCACATTTTTTTTTCCCCCTAGTTGTTATGGTTCTTGTGCAATGGGAAGGCATTTATTTAGTGACTATCCCAAACCTTGAGCTCCTGTGTTTCGTCATCCTGCATCACTGGGTGGTGGCACAACAGTCCCTGAAAGTCCTGGCTCCGTGCGGCGGTGATGAATGCGTGTGGAAAGCCTTAGCACAGCCGTTTCAGGCCCACTCGTCATGTTGGCTGCTGGGTGTTTCTGACATCGCTGTGATTGCCCATGATTCACAGCTCCGTCGCCTGGCTGAAGAGCCCTTGGTTGCTGCAGTGTTGTAGTACAGTGTATCGACTTTACTGTGTCGTTTCACTACAAATGTCTTTTGCTGTGTGCTTCAGGGCAAACCTGTGCTGTGAGTAAGGTGGGGGAGAGGGAGGGGGGGTTGGACCAGTAGAACTCTATTTCCCATGACTTGGCACAGATCCTTACTCAAGCAAAAGAATGTGAAAGCTAATGCTTAGTTTAAAACCAAATCTTTAGTGCATGTTCACAAGGCCATTCTGTTAAAGGTTTGCTTAACACAGAATTGCACCTTGAATGCAGAAAGCACTTACCAACTAGTGTTTTTCTTGTGTGCGTCAGTACTATGGTGTAGCGAGGGGAAGTGGTGAGTCCTCGGTATGTTCGTCTACATGCGGTTCCCCTCATCAGACGTGCGTGGGTACATCCTGAAGGACTGCACATGTATGACCAGTCAACACATTGACCTACTCGGCCTCTTTTAAAGGGAAACCAGGCAACGTTTTCGTGTTTATTAATCATCTTTGTAAGTTGGTATATGGTTAAATGACTCATTACAGGGCAAATGAAGACTCTCTCGCCCGCCCCTACTGCCTGTAAGAAGAATATCCCACTTGCAAGTTCGGTGTATCCTACCTGCCGACCGAAGCAGGATCAGTTTACATCCTGCATACAGCACAGAGGCAGGCTAACGAAACTTTAGCGATTGTTGCAAACGTGTGTATAATGGCAGAGCCAGTGAAGAAGCAGCAAAAACCCTTGACTGAAGATGCAAAGAAAAGGAAAAGAGCTTCAGACCGAGCGAGGGGGAGTTTCGTAGAGAAAAAGCATCAAGCTTGCCTGGTGTCCCTTTAAACCCAGCGCTCCAGAAGTGACATTTGCTTAGCAGCAGTATGGCCACTGACTAATAAGAAAACTGACTGGAGAAATGGCTCTCTTAGTTTAAAACAGAGCGCCTCCACTGTGCTGTCGGCAGATCCTTTACTCGCGGGAGAATACGTTGGAGAATTTGAAGCGCGACCCACCTCAGTGAGCTACCGCCCAGTCTTGTTGAAGTTTCCAAGTGCCTTGGCACTCCTTGGCCTGGATGCACTAATGGTTAGAGGGGACTCAGGTGGCACAGCAGCGCGAGAGGACGCGAGGGTGGGGGGACACAGGTGGTCCTATACAGACTAGGCCAGGAGTGGACAACAGGATCAAGATTGGAGACCGGCTAATGACCAGATGTCACTCATTCAGAACCGCACCAACTGTTATCTTAAAATGTCTACCAGCATACGGTGAGAGCAGAGCAGCACAAGCCCACCCTCCAGCCCCTACACACTGATCAGTACCATCCAAAAACTGTTCACTTCAATAATACAGTACGATGTGCACAGTGCTGAAAAAGAGGAAGTCTATTCATAGATGGACTTTGGTCTGCCGATGTGTCTGTCTGAACCAAGTGCTCAAACCAAAGATGTGTAGAGGTGTGAAGAGATGACTTGTCAAATACATCTGCTTGCTCATGGGAACTTTTTCAGATGGGTGTAAGATCCATTCATTTGAGGGGATTCTGTGGACCAGTGTCTTCATTGTGTGTGTGTGTGTGTGTGTACGTGAGCGCATGCGCACACACACACACACACACACACACACACACACGGCGTGCAAAACATATACCAAAGTCCAAAAAAATATTTGGGTGACCGTGAACAAACACACCATAGACTGGTCATTTCCTAATATACAGCCCCCACATTTTTGAGGGCATAGTAATTATGGAACAAGCAATCATAAATAAGCCTGTAGACAGCATGCCCCCCCTCTCTCAGGGAAAGCCACAGAGGTTCCAGGAACAGCAGCCCCCACTTTCTTTGTGTGTGTGTGTGTGTGCATGCATGTGCTCACGTACACACACAAATATGTTTTTGGACTTTGGTGTATGTTGTGCAGGCCGTGTGTGTGTGTGTGTGTGTGTGTGTGTTTGTGTGTGTCCTCTACAAGGTACATTGTGTACATTCTTTTAACCCCTGGGAAGACTACCTGCCCATAATGTTTTTGTGAAGGAAAACATGTTCAGTACTATGTGTTCCAGCCTATGAGGTGTTCATATCATAACTGTTACCATAAGGGCCATGCGGACCATGTTGTCTTAAGACACCAAAGGCCTTGCCCATGAAGGATCACCTTCAGTTTCAACAAGCCCCAATTTCACACAGTTCTACTGTTAATATTCAACAGACAAAATTGCACTTTCATCTCCAAAAATAGCCAAATTTCCATTCCATTCTAATTGTTTTCTCCAAGATGAGACGCAAAAGGAATTGCAAGAGCATCCTAAATGGCGTGCTGTTTTTACAGTTTCCAAAGTTCTAGTATTTCTCTGCACCTTTTCCTTCCCCGATGCCAGTCGACACCGTATAGTGTGTGACCCACGCAGTTGATCTGAGTTGATGAAGCAAAAATGGAACATTTATCAGCAAGGGTAAACTTCATTTGGAGCAGCATTCTACAGGGTCTCTGGATAGAATCCTGGCACACTGCAAGACATGACTTCTCACTTTGACCGTGAACATGCAATGGTATTTTAATGCAAAGCATACCTTTGAAAACCACTCCTGCTGCTGAAGCCCTTATGTCCCCATTCAGTTATTGTCCTGTTCATTTCAAGTGCCTATTTGAATTCAGGGGGTGATGTGAGATTATGAGCGGCAGAGGATGTACAGTACAAAGCACTGCGCGGGGTGCTTCTGTTCTCCTCTCGAGACCTCTCGCCACATCTCTGCCCTTGGACTCGCTTGGCCACCCAGAACACCACTTTCCCAATTATGTTCTAAAGCCTTTTAATTAACCACCCAATCCGCGCAGACACTTATCTTTGACATTCGGAGGCTTAATAAGGACAAGGAGCTGCTAGAATCAGCTTAAGCTCAACGTCCAGCCTGAACTTTGTGTGTCAGACAGGGTGTCAAGTTTTGATTGTGGGAGAGAAACTCCGATCATTACAAGGTATTACTGTGTTGCCTTTATCCCCAAGTTCAACATCAGCTGCTAAGAGGCTCTTGCTGAAGTTTGGCCATGACCGCAACAGTAATTAAAGTTTGGCTCACGTCAGCTTTTGTACACTAAAGGATGTTTACCTTCAAGGTCTCGTTCCACATGAAAGTGCCTCATCAGGCCTCGCCAAGCCAGTGGACGTTTTGTGGCTCCTGACACATTCTCTTTAGACAAGCGTTCAGTGTGTGTTCCGCCCCAAAGAGAACATCTAAATTTGTGTGTGTGTCTGTGTGTCTGTGTGTCTGTGTGTCTGTGTGTGTGTTCTATTCAATAATTGCAATATACATGTGTTAAAGGCAACAGTCTCTGCTTATAATGGTAATAGAATCACATGTACTGGGAATATGTTAAGAAAAGATTAACTGTTTATTGTCTCGTCATTATTGCAAATTGTGAAGTAATAGTGCAGCAATTCAGAATACAGGTTCCATTAAAACAGGAATGGCTTTATTTTATACATGAGTGCAGTGCAGCACTTTTCCTGAGTCGCAGAGCTCTGCGCATCCTTTTTATTTTCATGAGATTTCTGCTACAGGAGCCCCACACAGACCCCTAATACCCACAGGACTGCTGATCAAGAAGCCTTTGTTCTCGGTTGCCCCAGCAACTACACCTTGGACTTTACGTATGAATAATGCAGTGAGTGGAGGGGCAGAACGCAGGACGTTGTAAGTGAGGGCCGAGGGGCACACTGGACTGATCTTTACAGGAAGATGACCATGTACAAAGAAACTTGGTTGTCATTGCACACTCTGATTCCCCCCTGACTTCTTCATACGACCAAAGTTTGTGTAAGAAAAGCTGTAGTGTGGAGAGCAGAGCCAATGCTAATGGGTTAATGGCCGCTAGTGCAGGCTGACCTGACAGAAGTTTATCTGTAACTGCCTCAGATTCTGTCACTGAGGAAGAATTTGAAAGATAAGCTGTGGAGAATGAAGCCAGGCCTTGTTTAAATGCCATATCTGGGCTGGACACGGCCGAGGCTCCGCCGGTACTCAAACTCTTCAAGTCTTTGTCATTTTAGGAGGCCTATTTGCAATTCTCTTTGAACAGTCAAGCGGCACACAGGGATTTTCCTTCACTCTCAACTTCTAACCACTAAAGTTTTCCTCAGGGAAGAAAGCCCTGAGGCTCGATTGGCAGTTCTGTCAACATTTGTTTTTGTGTGTCTTTTCAAAAGATTATATTTTGTTTTGAATAATGACTAAAAAAAGTATTGTCCATGGGGGTGGGAGTGGTGGGCAGTTCTGCTGTTTGTCCTGTGCTGGCTGGCTGGCTCTGCCCTCCATCATGCTGGTAGCTCCCTCGTGATGAATGAGTCTTGCAGGATGTTTGATTTGGAGCTCCAAGAATCACGTTGTGGAGACGGCCAAGTCTATCCTCTGTGCGTATGCATGACGAAATATCTGGCAGCCCCCAAAGTATCTGGCAACCCCCGCAGAACCCAAGAGACCAAAAAAGATGTACCCTGGCACTCTGTCTCTGTGTCTGTAGCAGCAGTAGGCAATGCAGGGACACTTCCACTCTATTCCTATTGCTCACTACTCCTACTGTACTCTAGTTCCTCCATCTCTTGTCTGTGTATTGATGTTACTGATGGCGATTTAGTTGTCAATGATTAATGAATGGTAGTTCATAAAACTTTACACTTAATATTTATGAGCTGATTAATGTTGACTTGACCATCTCTGCCTCTACCATCTCTACATCTTAATCAACACTTGCTGAATTGGAAGCTTGCAGTCTCTTGGGGCCCTGAGTGCTGCACCTGTGCACTGGAACATGTTCTTTGTTCATGGTGCTGAGGGAGTCATTGTATGCTCATTATCTGTGTGGCCTTTTAGATCCATTGACTTTTTTTAATTTAATCTTTTATTTTATTATTTTTTTACTTCATAGCCAGTTACTCCAAGGAGGCACTGTAACATATCAAATTTAGTTTTTGACCTCTTTACCTACATGTTTGTCTGTTGATGTTGTCCCATATATTCATTGTCAACATCCTCATCCCTGTGTGTCCAGAATGTGCCAACATCTGGAACATTCTTTTGTGTTGAGTGCAGTCGATCCTTTTTTGCCTTCTATGTTCTGTTTTAGTCGTGTGCGTGCGTGGCTGCGTGCGGGTTGGTAGGAGTGTAGCTAACTGGGCCCCTCTCTGAAGGCCATGCTCGAGTGGCTCCTGCAGGTGCTGCTGGTGACCCCTGTCAGGAGACGCGGCGCTGTGCTGCCCGCTCGGCGGAGCCCTCCCGCTGACCCACGCACTCCACATGCTCCACACACTCCGCTTCTGATCTCCTCACTGACACCAGGCAGCCAGCATCATTAGAGATTTAGAAACGTGCTCTTTCTGACTCTAGGCAGGCTGGTACCTACTGAATTTCTTTTCATCACATTTCTAAGCCGGAGAGTGCAGTAGGCCACAGTCTAATCTGATTTGCCTCGTCGTCGTTGCTGTTCCAGTCATTTATTTAGTTCAGGAGGTGTGTATGTGTGTGCCAAGTGTATAGGTTCTTGCACTGCACACAATTCCATTAAAGTATGTTATGATGGCAAAAGCCTTGATCTTTGAATGTTGCACACGGAGATGGAACAGGTGCTATTTTCTCTCCCGCTCAGGTGGTGCTGCTGAGTGGACACCTGGACAGCTGGGACGTGGGACAGGGAGCCATGGACGATGGCGGTGGTGTTGCCATTTCCTGGGAGGCCCTGAGTCTGCTCCGGGACCTCGGTGAGCTTGTTTACTTTTAAGCTGGTTACAATTGCTTAGCCTTTGCAAGATTACTAGTTAGGCCTTGCAAGTAGCCATTTTGCCACCATGTGGTCTGATTATTAAATGAAAGTTTGAAAGCCTGTTTGGTGAAGTCTTGCCTGAAAACTGTGAAAAATGTGTTCCAGTGGAAAAACTGGCCTAAACTCCTTTTGACGAGTGGGTGAATGTGGAACCTCGTTAGTCTTTCTCTTTCTCTTTCTCTGCACAGTGAAGGGAATGAAATTAAAGTAAAAGTGGTGTTTCAGCAGACTGGCCTCACCTCTGTCCAAACCCTAATCGCCTCATTTGGAATCTCCCTTAGAGGACCACTGGAGCCGACACTTTATACAGTGTAAAGCTGTGTGCTCCTGTGTTGTGGCCATGGTTATGGAAGACTCTGTCATTACTGTGCTGAACTATCTGATTTGTCTGTAGGCTTGCGTCCAAAGAGAACAATCCGAATGGTGCTCTGGACCGCTGAAGAACCAGGTGGTGTTGGGGCCAGCCAGTACTTTGAGAGACATAAGGTAAATCAATAATTGACCTCTTTCGAATAATTGACATTTTTCATTGTTTCCTGATCCTTACAGGTTGTTGACACGGTGGCGTAGCCCTATGGTTGGAAAAGTCACTGTATTCAGATGCCTCATCATTCTGTAGCACCATGGGAATGCTCCTCTCGCCACTAAAGAGCTTCTAAATGGCCTTTGCCTGGGCTTGCCTCAACTATAGCATCCTCCATTTCTAAACGCCATTATGGACCAGTAGCTCCTTTAATGGCAATTTCAACAGTTAAGTGTGTTTGTCAGGCTTGAGGACCATACTGAAATGCGCTGTGGCATGAAATGATTTACAAAGCCATTGCATAGCCAGCCACACTGCAACTCTATACTCTCCTGAAGCTCTGTGGCTTTGGTGCGCTTTATCCTGATCCTGGGGGCTAATCAGCCAGGCCAGTGGTGTTGGGGCCAGAGAGGGCTTGGGTTCTGGATTTGGCGGCTGACCCACATGCTCTGCTGCTCTCTCCCATGAGGGGGTGGATTACAGTTCCTCCGATCCCTCCTTCCTCGCCGAGGAGCCTGGAGTCTGAAGCAAGCAGACTTTACATAGGCTCTCTGGAATGAGGTGACCGATACAGGATTTGCCCGAGTCCTCATTTCAGCCACATAATTCAGATCATACTTAGCCTATTGTATTCACCCAATTTTGCATGGATGCTCAGTCTACCTTTGCCATATTTATTTTTATTGAAATTTTTTTTAAATGGAGAAGCCATACAGCAAGTCAACAATGATGCATCACACCATGTTGGTATAACAGATTGGAATTGGTAGGAACTAAAATATTAATGGATACACTGCGTAAATGTCTGCCTTCAATCCCTCAGCCAAGGTTGTTTTCAGGAACAGGCAACAAATTTGAGCATTGAAGCTTTGCTATAATGATTACTTTATAGCAGTGTCTCTTGCTTTTCCTTTTTCAAGGGAAACATCTCAAACTTTGACCTAGTAATGGAGTCCGATTTGGGCACCTTCGCCCCTCTGGGCCTTCAGTTCACCGGCAACAAGCAGGCCAAGGCCATCATGCAGGAAGTGGTGGGGCTGCTGGCGGCCATTAACACTACGGCCCTGGAGGAGCACGGCGAGGGCACGGATATAGACATGTGGATGCAGGCCGGCGTGCCAGGTGAGTCTGAACGCTGAGGTGTGTGTGTTTGAACTCTCGAGGCGAGATCATAAAAGGGAAAAGCCGCTTGGGCTAATGGAACATTTTTGGTGAGTATTTGCCCTCTGCCTGTGGCTGCCTCGCGGCTGTTTCAATAAGCTCTTTTTTTAGGGACGGGCAAGGACAACCTGCAGTGTCTCAGCGGTAAAGTTATTAGCAGAGGTAGCTGTTATGGGGATGCTGAGAGGCAAAACCCAACTGTGCTCTGAATTCGGTGCTGTCTCTAATTTTACATTATAGGCTGATCCTATCGTAAATGGTCTGTCTGTAAGACTTTTACGATGCTAACCTGGCTGTAGGCGCCTCGCAGAAACCCTGTTAATTAAACCGTTGGAGTGTTCCGTCGGCTATCTGCACATCCATATCAGCCTCCCCTAGTTATGCACGTAATGGCACTTTGTACCTCACATTTGGAGAGTGGCCTTTGTTGGGAGGTGGTAAGAAATGTAGGCATTGTGCTCCGAGACTATTCAAAGCTGACATGTTAAACAAACGAATCACAGGACCAGCTGAATAAACATCTCCCAGTGCAGAAATGCCTGACTTTAAATACCTGTCAATTAGAGCGCAGTTCAGTCAGAGGGCCTGGAGCGTACTGGTCCACAGCACTCAGGCTCCATGTGAATACCTCAGCCCTGTGGCACTCCACTCCACTCCACTCCCATCCCATCCCATCCCATCCCATCTCGGGCTTGGTGCTGATCAGCTTGGAAAAAGCCACAACAAGCTGTCTCTTATTATGGCGGGGCGGGTGGGGGGGGGGGGGGGGGTGTCGTCACACAAGCATTTCTTTCTGTTTTTGAAATGGGAAGAAACATGAAGGGGTGGGTTATTGATGCTTCTGGATTAAGCGCTTTCCATATGGAAACAGTAGAGATCTCAGCAAATGAGAGTTTTTAAGTGCAACCACATGTGCCAGCTCTTGTTTGAATACATCCTTTCCTGTACACTTTCACTGGCCCCTAAAAAGAGCACTTAAGACTGTAAACCAACTTTGTTGTGTAGACAACTTGTCTGCCCCTGAAAAGACCAAATGGAAAACCAGTGTTGTAAAGATGGTACAGCATCTCTGATGGCATTCTCTGCAAGGATGCTGGGACCTACAAGTAACTGCTGAGCAGTGTTGAGCACTTCAAAAAGCTGTTTTATTCTAATCAGTGGCAGGATACAGTGCTGAAATTCAATTGACCTCCTCCATGGTTTCAATGCCCATCCTATGATTCGGTTATCCCTGTTTTTTTGTCACTGACTGCATCTTTGTGTGCATGTGTTCCCCAGGGGCAAGCCTTCACACCGCCGACTCCAAGTATTTCTGGTTCCACCACACTGAAGCAGACACCATGACCGTGCAGAGCCCAGTGGCGATGAACCTTTGTTCAGCCCTGTGGGCTGCAGTGGCCTACGTGGTGGCTGACCTGGATGAAATGCTTCCAAGGTAGCGCTGGACAACAGGAGGACTCGCACTACTGGATCTTCTCAGCCCTTCACCTTTTATCACTACTCCATGTTTAATTATGCCTTCAACTGGGTCCATTTGTATCATGGGACCAGAGGTCACTTGACTGGACACAAATGCCATGCTTTTCCTCTTGTAATCTATCGGAGTATAGGACTGTAGCTGCAGGAACACTGTGGAGCTCTGGACTAGAGCACCATAAAGATGTTTAGACACTTTAAAAGCAGTGTATGTGAACAGGTGTTCTGTGGGTATATATTTTTTTTGGGGGGGAATAAAATAAATGCTGTTGTCAAAGGCAGATTGTAAGTTGTCCATCTCTGTGGAAGTAAGGATGTGAAGTCTGTACAACACCAGTGCCTTCCCAGTGGTGTATGGGCATGGCCAGATTTGGTGAAAATCGTGTGTGTGTGTGTGTGTGTGTGTGTGGGGCAGTAATGCAGCGAAGAACACCCCGTCCCCATCCAAAACAGTTGGGCTGGCACATGCTAGCTTGAGAACAGATGGACATGCCGCCACTGGTCACAAGTCTCACATGCCTGGTCTGTTCTGTTGTGCGTCCTACTGTCGGTCTTCTATCTGTTCATCTCCTCAGAGTTTGTTCATGCTGTAGAAATGGATTTGCTATATTAAATCAGATGATAAGACTACAGTAGGAGTACGTCAAGACGTAAAGACCTCAGACAGTCACAGGTTGGTGGCTGCGATGACTGACTAGATCTTGCCAGTTATATTGAAGGGGAAAAAAACATGACTGTCTTTAGTCATGGGAGAACTGGACATCAGTTTTCGTAATGGGAATCAGGAATGCTAGTGGATTTCCTGAAGATGCTGTCTTGTGCACTATCAAAAAGGGGAACCGGACCGAACACTCATTGCCACGTCAAACCATCCTGCTTTTTGCCGCACTGCGTTATCAAAGGACAAACTTGGCATTCGCATCTCTGAGCCAGGGGAAGAAACCAATTTCCTGGTATTTGTGCATTGGTGCCGCTGCATGCGTGTTTCCTTTTACCGGATATTTTTTGAGGGCAAGAGGGTGCCATTCAAATAAGTTCCCTGGATTCAAAATAACTTTACCAGAAGCTAAATTAAGAGTGGATCGCATTAATACCTGCAAGGGCACTCAGAGAGCACAGTGCTCCACCCAGGTCAAATGCCTCATCATGCGATGTTAACAAAATTAAAAAATAATTTGTGGATTCAAATCTACTCCGAAATATAATGGCTTTTTCCATGGCCTATGAGTCACCCTTCCTCCATGATTCATAAAAAACAAACTGGGCTGGTAGTATGTACCCCCTCTCTCCCCTTAAGCCTGCTGACAAATCTGCTGAGGTAAAAATGGAAGACGATTATGGACCTCTGTCTATGTTTTCAGTTTCTGCATGTTTCCATGTTTGAACCACAGGCACTTAGCATTTAATCACTAGCAGTCACTTAGGTATTGTAAAGCTAGCTTCTTAAAACTGAGGCCAATTGTGTTCAAATCCTCTTGTATTCAAGTATTTGCATAGAGTTCATCAATCCCGTGTTTTCCCCTACGTCTCACACAAGATCCCCTCCCTACAGACAAGATGTATTTGGTCAAATGATGGAGTGACCCTGGTCACTTGAGAGTACTGTAGATTGCATCACTTGCCTCTTTTGCTTTATTAATGCACCACTCACTCAAATGGGCCAGAGGCCTCAGTCTTTCACTCCATCTTATCCCTTTTTAGATGCACATTTGGCTCAAGCATTTAGATAGATAGATAGATAGATACTTTATTGATCCCCAAGGGGAAATTCAGGGGGTCTCCGTAGCATACAGACATCACACACAACATGCACTTACAGCAGAAATGGTAAATATAAGTATAAGCATATAACCAAACTCCACTGTACAATAGAGACAGTAGGAGATAAGAAAAACTAACAAAAGTAAATACTAAATATACTATATAAGTTAAATGTAAAAAATCCAGTGTGCTTGAGGGTGATCAAGCATGAGACGCGAGCATTTGTGTTTCCAGGGTTTTTTGGCTTTGAGAGACAAAGCAATTTGAGTCAGGTAAGAGGGCTCACTCCTCCCTCCAGCTGGAGCCTCTCCTCTCATCTGTCTCCAGGCAGAGCAGAGCAGGGCAGAGCAGGGAAGAGTGCTGGGGGCTGATGGGCTGCTGAGATGGGTGAGATGAGTGGTACACTGCAGCCCTGGCACCAGAGCTGAACTGCTGCAGCTGGAAGCTTTTACCCTTGTTTGCGTATGCGATGTCAAACCCTCTGAACGCACCAAATAATAATTGGGAGGTTGGGGGGGGGGGGCTCAAAAATCCATCAGTTTTCTTGAATGGTCTGACTCATCCATGCTTGGGGTGAGATCCGGTTGACATCTCTGAAGCGTGGGGTTTCGTGGAAGTTTCCTGTGGGCTAGAGGAGAAAATATTTGGTGGTAAATGCGCACTCATGATGATTAATTATTTTCATAAACATTGGAGATACAGCATCTGAGGTTCACAGCAAATGGATTGTGGTCGCCATGAGAGATCCTAATGGGGTGTAATCACACGAGCGTAGCAACGGAAGCACACTTCTGATTTCCTCCAGATGGAGGTGCTCGTAGAAGGAGGCCGAATTTTCCATTTTCCCTTTGTCCATGACCAGCTCATTAGTGTTGTCTGTCAGGACTACGCTGCACTTCTGCAAAGCACACTTCACTCCGGTTTTATTAGCTGGAGTAATGTTTAAATCTTTCCTATTCTGAACACATTAATGATTGCCTTCCAACATAATATGCAGTGGATTGCATTGCTGCAGAGTAAACTGTCACGGTGATGTGCTTGTGCTGTACATCTGTAATTTAGTCATTTGCATGTTAGGTAAATTTGACAGCTCTTTGAATAGCAGATATTACTGACTGGAAATGGATACAGAATGGCAATATCATTAGTAACAGTCACTACTACATCCTTATTGCTTTTGTGCAGTCAAACTGATCAGGACGGACTTACTCAGACAAAATGCTTGAACAGCACTCTCTTACTTTCTTACTTTCCAAATATATCCTGTCATCTGCAGAAATGTCTGCATAAAGCCATTATTTACCTCTCTAAAGGAAAAGCTTTGGAATGTTTTGGCAGAAAATCCTTCCTTTAGGATCCACTTAGCGCTGTAATTTCACTGAAAGTCGAGATGACTGAGGAAATGTCAGTCATGTCTGATAACCATGTATGTTGCTTTTCACTGATGCTGGTCAACTGGGGTGAAAGAACAGTGTCTCCAGGTAAGGTCATACAAAATGGGAATCATTTGAAAGAATAAACAATGAATGATCTACCCCTCCCTGTGTTATTAAACAATGAATGATCTACCCCTCCCTGTGTTTTTGCATGAATGTTGGCAAACACTTGGCATGGCCAAGTAAAAATAGTATGCACTGGGTTGAAGTAAGAGGTTTTCTATAGGATTACGTTACCTTAGGCCTATTGTTATGTCCATGTTCTTATCATCATATATCCAGTGCAGGAATGCCTGACCTGTACGAGGTAATCTGGAGCTTTAAAGTTTGGACATGGAAGAGTGGCCGTGCAAGAGGAAACAAAGGAGGCCGTGGTCAGGCAGACCAGGATGAAGTGTGTCAGCAGCCAAGATCAAAAGGCACATATAATTCTCTCATGCACCGCCAGAGATTGCAGGAGTCTGGTTCATTCAGAACAAAAATGACCAACATGAAAGGACCCCTCCAAATGATGTGAGTGTGCTGAGAGGCTGAATAAAGAGCTCTGCAGTCTGGCTTATGGCAAGGGAACATGGGTCCTCAATGGCTCAGACTTGATTATGACCTTCATAGCATTTTTTTTCTGTCTGAAAGGTTTTACAGGATCAGCAGCTGTAAAAGTCATACTGTGAGCCGTAGCAATTATTAGGGCACCTGCCTGTGTGAGCCGCTCTGCAACATGCCTGATTTGTTTATTTCAAAGCAGAACATCTTTGAATTTATGGACAATTGGTTTAATATGCTAACTGATGTAACACAGCAGGTCAAGATATCAGAATTTTTGGCTATTGTCTACAAGCAGCATGTATCTGAAAGCCTTTCAGCATTATTGTGTTGCTCTCATGCTGAGTATTGAGTCATATTTCAGAGTTGTTTTACTTTGAATAGGCTGTATATTAATGCAAGATGTGATCTTTGTTCTACTTTTTGAGACCTTCCATTTTCTGAGGGAGCTGGTAAGCTGAAGACTTGTTTTTGTATTGGGGCGGCTCATAGCAGTTCATATGAAGTCAGGTCAAACATTCTTCATTTGCTTTCAAATGGGAGTGAAATTGTGAACTGCTAATGAACAGTGAATATGTACAGTGGTGATTCTCCTTGGCCCGCTAACTATAACAAGGAATAAAAAGGAGCGAAATACGCGACAGACAGCCAAACTGCAGCTTTATTCAGCCAAACTGCAGCTTTATTCAGCCAAACTGCAGCTTTATTCAGCCAAACTGCAGCTTTATTCAGCCAAACTGCATGCTCATTATAGCTGATATAGGAGTACACATTTCAGCTTTATTCAGCCAAACTGCATGCTCATTATAGCTGATATAGGAGTACACATTTCAGCTTTATTCAGCCAAACTGCATGCTCATTATAGCTGATATAGGAGTACACATTTCAGCTTTATTCAGCCAAACTGCATGCTCATTATAGCTGATATAGGCGTACACATTTCAGCTTTATTCAGCCAAACTGCATGCTCATTATAGCTGATATAGGAGTACACATTTCAGCTTTATTCAGCCAAACTGCATGCTCATTATAGCTGATATAGGAGTACACATTTCAGCTTTATTCAGCCAAACTGCATGCTCATTATAGCTGATATAGGCGTACACATTTCAGCTTTATTCAGCCAAACTGCAGCTTTATTCAGCCAAACTGCAGCTTTATTCAGCCAAACTGCAGCTTTATTCAGCCAAACTGCATGCTCATTATAGCTGACATAGGAGTACACATTTCAGCTTTATTCAGCCTTTTATAGCAAGCCCTTACTAAGATGGATTTCCAGTTTTTTGCCATTTTCTTCATTTTTTTCTTGTCCCACAGTGAGTTTTTTCCCCCTTGTGTGGGTTAGTGGTGTGTGACATTTCCACTAGTTGGCATTTCCCACTTTCTCAGTAATACTGCTGAGAGGCTGTTCTACAGTCTTTGGTAACATGGCAGAGGTGGAGGAGGTGCTTTCGCTGGTGAGCCATGCATTTTTTTTACCTCATTAGGTTTTTCAATCTGACTGCTTCTCTTTCCACTAACAGTAATAGGCTGCTCTGTGTTGAGGCAGGTGCCTCTCGTCCCGACTAGCTTTTGTCACGCACTAGGATAATGTCAAGGATGGCCTTCTCTCGGCCAAGGGAGCGGTGGTTTCTCTGAAATGTTGTTTTCTCAAGACACGTCTCCAGTCAGCAGCCTGCAAGTGCCCACACAACCCACAAGGACCTGGAGGCCCCTCACACAATAACTTACAGCAGCTAACTGCACTCTTTGGCTATAGCTTTAAGCCCAACTCACTCCAAAGATTTGCCATGAGATGAGCTGCAACATTCTATGAACCAGCAACTTGCTGCAATGTTCTAAAACCTTGCAACTGTGACTAGACATGGTGAATGCTTTGTGACGGCTTGCAAACAGCCGGCAACGACGTGCAACATTTAATTCACACCGCTGCAACTCCTTTCTGCAACAGTTTCGTCTCGTCGCGAATCTTTGGTGTGAATTGGGCTTTATACAAAGACAGTGCAACTAACACTACCATATCTGAGTTCACAACACAACATCTAGAGCCTGGATATACCATACTTTACTCTTGTTACTGTTGTTGATGTTACAGAAGGAATACAACTTTCTATTTCTCAGATAATATCTCACACCCCTAAATACAATAGTTCCTTGAAAAGGGAACAGTTCTTTTTTGACATTAAACATGAGAAAAAGTGCTGAGACTTATGGAATATAGTATATGTAATGGTTCCGAAGAGACAACAACTTTGATTGAAGGTGGGCAGTGAACAGGAATTTGCACTTCTAAGTGCTGATGGCAAGCTGGTGTCATGGGCAAGCATTCGGCTCATGCTTTTGGGCCCAGAGAATGAAGACATCATTTGTCTCACTGGGTTCCTGTGGTTTGGCTTTAAAGGAGTACTGGGCCAAAGGTGAGGGGGGGCCCTTTGAGATGTAGATGTGTCCCTGTAGAGCTGCACACTAAAAGCTCATCTAGGTTAGACATGCACTGCCTATATCAGGAGTTACAGTTTTGAGCCGAGAAATAAATATGGACTGAGCATTGCCCCCTTGAAGTTCTTCCATCAACCCTGCTGTGCTGTGCTGTGCTATTATCTGATAAATATGGTGGCCGGTGTCATCACCTGATAAATATATAGAGGATGCTGGAAGAAGGATTGTACTGTGTTTCCATTCTTAATAGGTTGAGCATGATAGATAAGATCATCTCTTGTTTTCACCAAACAATCTTGCTGTCACAGTATTTGGGGTGATGTGGTGTCATCTAGTGGGCAGATAGGATATTGCTGTCCTTGCACTGGTAAACATGATAATTGGTACCTGAAATCCAGCCACTGACCACAGCGTTTCATTTCCCAAAGCCAAGCGGATGGGAATGTGGCTGTTACTGTATTTAACCAGAGAAATGGCCGTCCCAAACTCCACTCAGTTATTATGTCAAATATGACCTTCATAGTGGCTTAGCAAAAACTGTCAGTGAAATAGTTTCTGCACTCAAAACAAAAAGGCTTGCATGCATCTTATTTGTCTCTCACAGCCCTTTCATTTCATGTGTAATGGTTATTAGAGCAATTATAGCAACAAAACACTATAGACCTTTCACACAGAAGCAATAGAAAGGGGATAGGGGCCGAGGGGAGCTCTGCTATCAACCCAACATGTGGCTTATTTATTGTGCTTCTCTTGGTCTTCAGCCACCGACTCTGACAGACAGACTCTGATGCTCCTATACTGTGGCACCCAGAACCCTCTGAAAGGAGAGGGGGTTCACTCAGCCTGGAAATCAGCACAACAAAACGGCAACGTTAAAATGCAATAACAGCTCTCAAATGAGCATTCTGCAGACTGCAGACCTGAGAGGCTCCCTCTGCAAACCTCAACTGAGCACCATGATCAGCTGTTCCTTCAGGCTGTTGTGATTAGCCCTGCCCTGCCCTGCCCTGCCCTGCCCTGCCCTGCCCTGCCCTGCCCTGCCCTGCCCCATCTAGAGGAATATCTCCGCTCATTTTTATTTTCATTTCACTGAGAATTGCAATGGATTTTCATGAAATGAAACCAAGTGAGTCTGGTGGAACCAGACTAGACTACTGCCTATTGCCTCATGAGTGTGTGCTGCTCTGTGTGATCACCGATTGAGGTCAGAGGTTAAAAATTGCAAGAGCGCTGGTCGTCTGCGCCATGCAGGCAGTGTGAGGAGAAGCAGACAGTCCAACCTGAAACCGGAGAATTATATAAGGGATAATGTAGGGATAGTGTGTCCATTTCATAAACTATACGTTGTAGAGGGCAATGATAAACTCTAAATATTCTATATTATATACTTTATATACTATATACTTGGGTTTAGAGTGAGAAAGAGTGAAGAGTGAGGATGGTGTAATGCTGTCTCTGCGGTGGTTACCGCTGTGTCACACTATCCAGCAGGCTTGTTGAGAAGCTCACCCAGAAGCATCATCTTAAACCACACTACTGTGGGCATCTGAAAGTAGCCACTGCTTCAGGTATTCAAAGTCACTATTATGCCTAAAGGCTATTGGTCCACTGTGTATGGCTTGCATCAGTGCCCCGATAGATCCCTGACCTTCTCTGGGAATGTAGATGGAGCTTGAGGGGAGAGAGAAAGGGGATTTGGTTGTTTTTGGGACCTGAAAATGGCTGGGAGCCAAATGTGTGAAAGAGCACATTGCTAAATACCGCACTGACTAAACAAACAACACTGCCTTTAAAACCAAACCGAGTTCTTGTCTGTATGGACTGCAGCAGGAGAACAAGTTCCTCTGCTTCCATCGTTGAACTTAAGAGTTTTGGTGGCACTAGGTGGTATCTAAAACTGTTGCAGCTCTATTAGGCAATAATGCCAGTAAAAACACAACCTTTCTTCAAACAAACAGGGAGATGTTTCGAGAATAGGTTAAATCTAAGGTCTAGCAATTTACCAAAAACGTGATGCTTGCCAACTTATAGGCTGCCTATGGTTTGTAGAATACAGCAGTTGTTTCCTGTGCAGCCTGTAAACATGTGGTGTTTACTCTGATATTTGAGAGGTAACGTATACTGCATCTGATTCTGTCAGAATCTGAGGCTTTGCTCTAAGTTTGTTTCCGAGGAAAGTCCTAAGTTGGCAGAAAGGGCTCTTATGTAAGGGAACCCTCAGCTGCTACGTGCTCCACACAGACTCTCTCTCTTCCTCCCACCCCCGTCTCCCGTCTCCCCCCCACAGCCGATGGATCTCCAGCTGCAGGCCAGGCAGCGCTGAGAGGAATGGACAGGAAGTGCTCATTTATCAGGAGGAGTGTGTGATGTCTGGACGCTCTCTGGCCATGACGGATGAGGGTTAAGGTTACCAAGACAACATGTAAATCCCCTCACCTGCTGGTTCTCGTGTCCCTAGTGCCCAGATATGCATACACGGCACAAAAACGTTTCATTTTCAATCTATCTGCGTTTCCTTTTTGCCAAAGCACATGTTTATGACTGCAATGTAATAACCCAAAAGGTTCTGTTGGAGGATCCCATTTTTAATGCTGTTGTACTGTTGCCGCATTACTGCACAGTATGCTATGCTAAATCTGGTGTGTGTATGTGTGTGTGTGTGTGTGTTTGTGTATGTGTGTGTGTGTGTGTGTGCGTGTGTGTGTGTGTGTGTGTGTGTTTGTGTATGTGTGTGTGCGTGTGTGTGCGTGTGTGTATGTGTGTGTGTGTGTGTGTGCGTGTGTGTATGTGTGTGTGTGTGTGTGTGTGTGTGTGTGTGTGTGTGTGTGTGTTGTATGTGTGTGTGTGTGTGTGCGTGTGTGTGTGCGTGTGTGTTGTATGTGTGTGTTAGTTTGCCCTTAGTCCCTTAGTTTTCCCATACTCATTCGGAACATTTGTGCTGCCATTATTTTCTCTGTATGTGGTTTGGCCTTCTATTTGATTAAAAACACAGCCAGAAAATGTGCTCGCACAAACCCACTAAGTAAATAAGATGTTCTGATTACAGATGTTCTGTCTTACTCGGTGATCAGATGATCACTTCTACTGTAGTATGTTGTGTCTTATGAGGAGGCGTGGTGTGTGGATGATGGAGAGATCTGTTGATGTACCATTTCACCATCTGCCTCATTTCTGTGGCAATTCACAGTCAGCAGATCCGCCCACCCCTCACTTGTACTCCTCTCCTGGCTGCGTGTGCTGTGAGAAGTGTACTAGAGGGAAGCATGTGCTCGCTCCTATTCTCTGCTCTTCCTCTGCCTAGTGATATGTGCACAACTACTACATATTAGATTACATTCAACTTTATTGTCTTTGTGCAGAGTACAAGTACAGAGACAACGAAATGCAGTTTGTGTCTAACCAGAAGTGCAAAAAAGGAGAAAGTGCAATGTGATATACAAAGTAGGTGGTGCATAGACAGGACAAAAGATATAGTGCAGTGTAGACAGTAGTATACAGTTGTTTTCAGAAGGTGGTTTAGAGTAGTATAAATTACATATAAGTATGTGCAGTGTATTAACAGTAACCTTATAAGAGCAAAATAAATATGACTATGTAATATGAACAATGTATGAACAAATATATGGGAAGCCTGCTCTCTTTTTTTCTCTTCTCTCTTCTCTCACACACACACACAGAAAAAAAAACACACACACACACACACATACACACAGACACACACACACACACACACACACAGACACATAGACACACACACAGAAAAAAACACACACACACACACACATACACACAGACACAGACACACACACACACACACACACACACACACACACACACACACACACACAGACACATAGACACATACACACACACACACACACAGACAATCTCTCTCTCTCTCTTTCACACACACACACACACACACACACACACACACACACACACACACACACACACATACACACATTCCTGTGCAGCCACCCTTTATAGGAGACTGGGAGACTTGGAGGCAGTGTGTGTGTGTAACTGTACAGTGGAGCCCCACAGTAACACTAAGCAGACGGAGAGAGAGAGTTAACAACCCTGAAGTGGAGCTAATGGACAAATCACTCTCTCGGTCCTGACGGCTGCAAAGCAGAGCAGCGCACGTTAACACATACAAAGCACATACGCAGAGTTCACCGAGGGGGCTCTGTTGCCAGCTCCCCAGAGCCAGCTGTGGGCTGAGAGACTCAGAGTTTCATGACTCAGCTCTCTCTCTCTCTCTCTCTGTGTCTCTCTCTGCGGACTTTCAGCAACAACATTTGGCTCGGCTGCTGGGAAACTGGACTGTCTGTCCGTCTCAGACGCATTCCACACTGTGTGGGTTTACGGAGCTGCTACGAGTGTCCTGCGCACTGCCATGCGCCGGAGCGGACTTCTCTGCCCGCGGCTCTGTCTGGCCGCTCTGTTGGTGTGGGCGAGGTGCGGGGCAGGAGGCGGAGAGGAGCGCCACCAGCCGAGTCTGACCACGGGCACAGGTGACGGGAGGGGCTACAGCTCCACGCCGCTCGCCCAGTGCACTTACACCTTCATCCTGCCCGAGATGGCAGGGGCCGCCCAGTCCAGATGCCCCGATCAGGGGCCGCAAGAGCTGGGCAGCAGCAACAGCCTTCTGGGAGACGCTCTGCAGGGAGCGCAAGTCCCTGTGGGCCAGCGGATTCAGCACCTGGAGCTGGCCATGGAGAACTACACGCACTGGATCCAGCTGGTGAGTGCTGCCTTAGAGGTGGGGGGAGGTGTGCTGTGCTGTGCTGTGGTGTGCTGTGCTGTAGTCTAGATTCTCTGTGAATGCACAGCAAGGTTTTAATTTGTTTTTTTTTTTCCTTTTGGGCAGAGAACTGATTTAGAGTTTGCTTGTTATTGTTTCATGATTGACCAAATGTGTTAACAGAGTGAGGAAAGTGAAGACTTTTATTAATGTATGTGTATGTGCTCCACTGAAATTGAAGTGGTTAGTGTCGTGGATTTTATATTTTAAAAACTCTTCAGCTGAATGATCTGAATGATGATGTTTTCCGTGATGTGATATCCTGAAATACGTTTTTTCATTGTTGTATTTTGCTTTTTTGATCATTATTTTTTCCCCATTATTCGGTTTAGTATGTGTTTTGCTTATTTGACTTTCACAGAATATTGTATGCATCTATGAACAGTGCTTTCTAAGAAAGTTCCCCTCTACACTCTAGCTGAGTGGCAGTGTTTCATCAATAAGACACAGACTATATAAGGGTGTGCCTCTTTTTGAATGTTTGACTGATGATAGTTTGAATCAGGGACCGAAAACGTTTTGCACCTCACTGGGTTGCACTATGCACCTCTTTATTTGATTTGTATGTGGTGCGCTTCCTGTTCTTTCTGACTGTAACTGTCTATCACTGAAATTGAGTCAATACTTCATAGTAAAAACTCTGATGGAAGTCTGATGGAGTAATACAAGGAAAAATCCAAACAAGAATAGTGCTGATGAATCTATGCAATGTCTGGCATATTTTGCATTGCAAAAACCCTCCAACTTTACAGAGCAATTTGGCCTCAACAAGATTGCAACACATTTTACTCTCAAATGAACATTCCGCATTGTCTCCTGAAGGTATCATGTTTTAAATGAATGCTGAGAACGCTGAATATATTTGGTCACGGTTGATTTAAAGGATCCACCACTGGGGATGGAGTCTGTTTTATTTGGTACTCTGTAAAAAGTTTAAAAACAACCCTACCAACTTTGAATGTCTTTGCTTCCTGCTATATTTTTGCATGGAGTGCTGCAATATGTAACCATTGTAACATATCAGACTGTCTGTCTGCTCATACATTACAGTACAGTACAGTACAGTAAATAGCTAGAGCTGACCTTATCCACTGTGGACATACATTGTGTTGACAGAGTAGTGCCCTGACTGCAGCAAACAGAGGCCCTTTCCAATTCGATACAGCTTGACATGATCTATCAGAGGATAGATGTTAGTATGTTCAGTCTGGATAATGTTCAGCTCTACACTGACATCTTAAAACACATGTGCACCCTATATTAATGGTGCCATGGCTCTGTGCCTTGGGGCAGAAATCTAAATGTGTTTTGATGGGTAAGATTGATTGGAACCTTTTCATTCCTCAATGTTTCTTCTAAGCCATTTTAGGACAGGACTCATTCTGTGAGGCCAGACCACAGAGAGAGAGAGAGAGAGAGAGAGAGAGAGAGAGAGAGAGAGAGAGAGAAAGAGAGAGAGAGAGAGAGATAAACACTTATCTGACAGCACACTCTCAGTAAGCATTATGCAGTCCAGGCCATTCTGTAGCCATTCTGAATAGCATACTTCACTGACATCAGTGTCTACCAATACCTTTTGATCCTGCTCCAGTAATTCAAACAGAGAGATTTAATAAACAAGCTATTTACACAACAACAAATGTTTTCAATGAAGCCATAGGCCTGTACAAAACTTCTCAAATGTAAAACTCTGAAGCTGATGATACACAACAACTTTTTGAGCAACGTGGCTGGACAATGTTTCTGAGTATTGTTTTTGTGGCGCATTCCTATTGATATTGAGCCACATTCTTTCTTTTGTAGAACTTTAATCACCTGTAAGCAAATTATCATGACCATCCAATCAAAACACAGTGAACTGGCTATTTACTTGCCCAGCAACATTGCTCAAAACGTTGGCACATCACCACCTTGAGATAAGAAGCCTTTTTAAACGTGTGAATATGGTGGTGAGACAGACACCAGGTCAGAACGTTTGTGTCAAGAAACTGTGCAAAGATTTCCCTCTGCATTGTTATTCAGGATAAGAGATCCTGAGGGGAATGAGCTAACATGATGTTATCCTGCCATGGTTCGTATGTGCTATACATTTTAAGGATCCGACATAACCACAGTGCAACAGATTTATATTCATCACAACTGGGCCAGAGTCTACTCAACCAATTGCGCAGATTTGTACTCTAGAGTCTCCTTTGAAATCTCCTTCAAGGCACAATGAGATCCAAGAATGTCCATTTTAAACATACTTGAAATGAACAAAGACCTAAAACAACAGCAGGATCAAGGATAAATCATGTTACACTGGGAGAGTTGTTATTGTAGCCTAGCATCAATACCACTTACCTTTAACCCTACTGTAACAACAGAATGGGTAATCATGTACTATTTGTTTTTCTATATTGCACATCAAAGGCAATCATTTGAAATCCACTAGAAAGGTCCAAGACCTTTCTGAAAATGACTGGAAATGAAACATCTGCAGAGTATACTCACATTTGGACATTTCGCTGCCTTACATGTTAGTTGACTGTCTTCCAGATTGAGGGGTCAGTGAGAAATAATGCTAATGTCGAGGCAAGGAGATTGGAGCACAGCACAGTCAATGAGGACACTGCTGCCATTTTGGATCTCAGCACCAACTTGCTCTATCAGACAGCCAAACACACACGAAAACTAATGGAAGTTGAGACACAGGTGAGCTACTTTCACACATGAATACATGTCCATATCTAGGCTTTTACACTTCATTCCTTGGGATTAGTTAAATTTATACATTGGTAAAGATGTAACAAAGGTCCCCACAGCTTCCACCAACCACATTGCCAAAAGATCAATTAGCATGCTAATAAGCCTGTATCAGTTCCAACGTTTTGCACGCATATTGGATAACATTTTACACATGATTGTCTTGACAGTGTTTTAGTAAATTGATATGTACACTACTTCAGTAGGCCTAACTGTAGTGTTTCTGTTTTATAGGTTCTGGATCAGACCTCCAAGCTAGAGATTCAGCTGCTGGAGAACTCTTTGACAAAAAACAAATTGGAGACCCAGCTGTTACAGCAAACCAATGAAATCACTAAGTTGATTGATCAAAATGGGTAAATATACACTGTTCTGTCCAGGCAAGGCCTGTATCATCTGGCATCATCACTGAGAGGAGGAAAGGGCCGTTCATCCTGACTGCTGTCTCTGTCTCTGCAGTGTTGTAGAGCGCCGCTTGCGTGACATGGAGTCACAGCATCAGCAGCAGCTGCAGGCCTTGAGAGAGGAGCGCTTGGGTCTGCAGAGGGTGGTGCTTCAGCAGAGCCAGCTGACAGAAGAGCTGCAGAGCCACGTGCGCCTGGTCACCAGCAACAACAGCCTACTGCAGAGCCAGCAGCAGCAGCTCAGGGAGGCCATCAGACGCCTGCTGGAGGTCTGCTCCAAAGACAAAGGTATCTGCAGTGGAGTTAGCCTAGCGTCACCCACCAACTGAGACACCAGTGCCAGCTAACCTAAAGCGTCCATATGTGGGTAGGATTTAGTTGGTTTGGTGATGAGTGTAGAGTGGGGCAGTACTAATAATAAAATTGGACAATAACACGATCTTTATTGGACATTTTTAGCATTTAAGAGAGAATGCCAATGTCTACCATGCAAAGAGGTACTGTATATTTATAGATCTTGTTGCTCTATATCAATGAGATCAATGTAACTGTAACTTCAGAACCTGTCTCACCACACCAGAGATGTTCTCAGACTAGAAAGAATCTCTTGAGTCATCACCTTATCACATCTCTGTTGACAGAGACATTCCTCTCTGAAATATGTACACAACAATGTTTCCTCATATTTGTGTGGCTACCCACAATAAATAATTCTTCAATAAAAATAACAATAAAAAATAATTTCTTGTGCAACGTAGTGCCATTTTCCAAGACGAGACAAAGGAGAGATCGAACGCCAAATTTTAATATTTGAGACATAATTGTGCTTATCATCAGTGCAAGAGTGTGTCCATTAACTCTTATTTCCTAATTTAACCCTCTTTAGAAATAGCCCTTTTCTTGACTCATGCCAAATCTAACATCTTAATGCAACATCTTAAAATACTATTCTCTTATTTCAGTATTTCTCTTATTTTTGAACACCAGGCAGTATAAAAGTATACATTTATCTCCTAAGACCAAATAGAAAGCTCTGAGCTTTAGCTACTTGAGAGCAGGTGCACCTCGGCAATATCAGAGACTCCATTCTCCGTTTAGCATCAAGATGAGCTCAAAGCCATTATTTCAAATAGAGGGTGACACGGGAATCAATTTTCACTCCTGTCCCATCCCGAGCCCGCACAAATACTCCCGTCATATCCCGATCACGTGACAGCCCCCCAAAAATTCTGTCCCGCAAGATCCCGAGAGAAAGACTCCCGAATTAGTCTAGTTGACAGAAAGGTGAACCCGGAAATGTTGAGTACACCAAAGTTTTATGATAGAAATATATAGTATGGGTCCCCAGCATGCAGAAACTGCCGGATGCTAATTTGCATATGTTGGGCAATTTGTGTAATTAAGCTAATTAGCATAAATTAGCATAATTGCCTATATTGATCATATTATAGGAGCTGCTTGGCCAAAATGGACAATGTTAGTATGTTTTTAGGGGCTACTGGAGATGCTGAGTCCATATCTGACATTTTCAAGACTCAAAATCACTATTTAAACATGGTTTGGTCACGTTCTTACTCTCATGAAGCTGATTTTGCTAAGTTTTTGGGGGCAATTTAGACGGATTTTTGGAGGATAAAAATGTTCAGTGTTCAGGAATAATTTCAAGTTATTTCTGAATTCCACAATAATTTTGGAAATAGCTATTCACTGGCCCTCTGCTGTGACTCACAATTGAGTAACAAAGGGAAGAACTAGTCTCTACTACTCCTCCTGTCCTCATCCTTTGTCCTGTCGCCATCTTCTCCAGACTCTTCATCCCTGTCCTTCTGCTCTTTTAGCTGTGTATATATATTGCAACATGTAACATCGCTGCCTTTGCAGAAACAATAATTAGTACAGGCCAGGCCTGCGGCTGCACAGCTGCACTTTCCAGATACATGTATACACAGTTTTAACCCAGCTTTGCAGTTACTGCTGATAACATCTAACAAATCAGCAGGAGCAACAGGACTTGAATCGAGGGTGGGCGAGTTCCTCTCCTTTCTTCATACCCGTCTTCTTACTCCATCCAAACGCGGTGATATCCACAGCCGGTGGATCAGGGCGGTCTGCTGCTTTCCAAAGCAGCACCTGTAGATGGGCACGTTTTCCATGGAGGAGTAAGTTCTGTAGGAGACAGTGTCTTCAGTGCTGGAGGAGCCGGGAGTGGGAGGCCTCACCGCCAGGGATGGATTACTGCACGGGCCTACATGTACCGGGCCCAGGGTCAGGGGGCCCTGAAGCTCAAGCCTTTGCATTAAATCATTGCCTCAATATCAACACATCAGGATGTATGGTGTATGAATCTGATTGAATTTAGTCCATCCCCAAAATGCACCAGTATACAGGAAATCACATCAAACAAATTAAAACATTTCTGAGGAAGGACCCCCAAACCCCCCTTCCACATGCGACAATTAGTGGGGGGCCCTTAATACATCTGGGCCCAGGGGCCCGAAAGTTCATAATCCGTCCATGCTCACTGCTAGGTGGATGCCCAAGCAAAAGGATCCAAAGAGAGCCCTTGTAAGGGGTACTAAGAAGCTTACAGAGGCCTTCAGTAGAAGCCACGGGAGGAGACCAGCTGTCGCCTGGGCCTGGATACGGGAGGAATGCTAGCCTGAAGAGGATCTCAATGCAGTGGACACGGCGGAGAAGGGCTTCACGCGACCGGGAGAGCAGCCTTGGAAGATGAGGTGGTGACGCCGACCTGGGCGCTGACTTCACCGTGAGAAGACCTTGAGCCCCTGGCCCCGCCAGGCAGCTTTAGGTCGGAGTTGGCGGTGGCCCTGTCTGCGGAGCAGAGCAGAGGTGGAGCGGCAAGTAGGTGGTGCCTTGAGGATGGACGGTTGGCGGAGCTGTTTGAGGCACAACGGTTGGGCAGCTCTGGCGGAAGGGCCCTCTAAAAAACGGAACTCTAAGCCTTTGGGTGCACCATCTTTGTGGGAGGCACCATGCTGTGCGGGTGCCTGTTCTTGTTGGCCTGTTCGCCGGCGCTCTTTAGAAAAATAAGGGGAAAAAAAGTTTGTTGTGTGAAATCCGATGGCATGAGCCAGAGAGAAGGTCTAGGCCTTGGCGCAACCGTGGCGGAGTGGAGCGGCCGGGAGCAGCGGAGGACCGCTATGCGACGAGGCAGCAGAGGAGGGATGCCAACGTCGGTAGCTGTAGCCCGATTGCGCAGCGTGGTCCGGCGACGATGGAGCTGGAGTCTGCTGCCCCGACTGGCGAGACGACGGAGCAGAGCGTTGGAGGTACAGTGCCAGTTACGGTGCTCAGTGGTGGGGAGTCTGTGCCAGTGGAGGCTAGGCCCCGCCAGGTGTTGGAGGAACGTTGCGACCTTGCGAAAGTGTGACCTGAGGGTGTTCTCTGAAGGGAGCTGGGGACGAGCGGCGACAGGCCAGGTGACTGCCAGCACTACCCGCATTGGGCTGCTTGTGGTTGTGGTTCCCCTGGGTGAGTAGGGCTCTTGCGGTGTGTGCACCCCACCTGCTGTGTGGCAGTGCCAGAGACTTTGCTGGACTGAATGTGCCGAGGACGGCAATGGCTTGTTGGGGGAGCTGTGTAACGTCAGCGTGCTGGACTGTACTTGAGATTCCCACAATGTTTCGAGCTGGGGATTCTGGGAGAACTTTGGGGTTGTTATTATGTGTGCTTGTGCCTGTATGGTGCGGCTGCGTCCAACCCTATGTGTGTAAGGTGCGAGTGTTCTTGACTTCCCTGGCGTGTGCTATGTTCTGTGCCGATGTCCCTGCTCCCGACCTTTAATAAAGCTTTTGATCTCATCAATCATTACACTATTAAATCTGCTTAGCATCATTAGCATGCTGCACATATTTGTTAAAGCTCTTGCATTCAAGTTGAGTGATCATCTCAATACCAATGTTTCCCAAAAGGGCTTGTCCCTACGAGAAGAGTATTACCTTAAACACACATGAGGAAACTTAACAGTCCAATCAGTAGACTATGATAAGCCCAGCCAAAAACTCCAATAAAATTTGTATCAACTTTGAGGGACAGCTATGACCATGCAGGATTATCCAGACCAAACGTGACGATTTTGCTACATACTATTCCTATTTATGTACCAGCATGCAAAATTTGAGCCTCCTACATGGTTTAGTTCTTGCGCTGTGGGCTTGTGAACTTTGACAAAAAAAAGAGGCCGAACAAAATCGACACCCCCCTCCCCCTGTAAAACTGGCTGTATCTTGGAAAGTATTGATCTTACATAAAAGTAATTTTACAGTGTGTCTCCTGGGTAACATACAGTAGGTACACCTGGTAATTTTTTCAGAATTTTTTGAGACCTAAGTGCGTGGGCCCTGGTTGAACTGACGTGGAATAACCCCTATTGAAATGTCTAGCCCGACCCCTCCAAAAAAATCAAGGTTCGTATCAAACCGTGGGTCAACGGTCAAAAATTGTGATACGAATCGAATTGTTAGGTTGGTGTATCGTTACTGCCCTACTGTATATCGCTACAGCCCTATCCTCCAAAAATCTGCCTAAATTGGACCAAAAAACTCAGCAAAATCATCTTAATGAGAGTAAAAATGTGACCAAACCAAGTTAAAATAGTGATTTTGAATATTGAAAATGTCAGATATGGACTCAGCATCTCCAGTAACCCCTAAAAACATACTATCATTGACCATTTTGGCCAAGCAGCTCTTATAATATTATCAATATAGGCGATTATGCTAATTTATGCTAATTAGCTCAATTACACAAATTGCCCAACATATGCAAATTAGCATCCGGCAGTTTCTGCATGCTGAGAACCCATACTATATATTTCCATCATAAAACTTTGGTGTAGGCCTACTCAACATTTCCGGGTCCACAATGGGGCTCTATGGGCTGTCCACCGGACTAAATCCCGTCCCGCTCCATATGTTGATGTCTAAAGTTATCCGACTGTTAGGCTACGCAGTAGCATGCGGTGACCATCAGTTTGGTAGGGCAGAAAGCCTTGTCTAACTTTTCTTTAATAGCCGATCATTTTGGGCTACATTAAAATTACATATTTTACAGGACTTTGTGTAGGCTATGCTTAAATCATTTCATAGTCAGAATAGTAGATCTCATCCCATCAGTTAAGTTTGCACCGTTCTCATCACGTTAAACCAGCGAAGCATAGCAACGTTGTTGCTATGGGTAAACAAAACTATTTTTTTGTGTTCCGCCAGGGTTATGCGATAAATATATTGAGGAATGCGATCGTCGAGGTGCCATGCCCCAACATTGCATGACACATTAAACTCGACGAGAATCGCTTTCCCGGACAGCTCGTGCAATTGAATAGAGCTGTCCTTTGCTGACACTTTCGCCTGGAACTGTTTCTTTGCATCCATTTTGCCTTAGGGCCTAGTCGCTAAAGCTGATTGATTGTGAACAGCTGATTGATTGTGAACAGGGCAGCTGCTTTGTCTTGCTCTGATAGGCTACCAATCAACAAACGTATTGTGGGTTGTAATTGGTTCTCTTTTCTAAAACAAAATGCCTCACGTCTTTGGGCGCACTCACTGCATTGCAGCGTCATTTTTTAAAATTTAATCTCTGGCTTCCCGCCAGCTCCCGTTTATTATTTCCTGTCCCGTCCCAATCACGTTACCAACAGTAAAATTTACTCCCGTACTGCGGGAAACCCGCGGGATTACCGTGACCCGCGGGAATCCCGAAAAATTGTCACCCTCTAATTTCAAAGCAACACCATGGAGGTTTTGTCCAGAACTAGAAGAACTAAAAGCCTCTAAACATGTTGCATAGTGTTGGATAAAAGAACTACACCTACATCGTCTTGCTTTAAAGCCAAATTTGTCATTGTTTAGTTTAATATGGAGAGGATATGCTGGCTTTGGACATTTGTTTTGTTTCAGTAGAGGCCTCCAACAGCCTACAGCAGGCTGATGAACAGAGGACATTTCGAGACTGTGCTGATCTTTTCCATTCTGGTTTCAACAAGAGTGGAGTCTACACCATTCATCTGACAATTCAGTACACTGCAAAGGTCAGGTCTGGTGTTGTCATGGGCGGATTATGAACTTTCGGGCCCCTGGGCCCAGATGTATTAAGGGCCCCCCATTTATTGTCGTATATGTGGGAGGGGGGGGTTGGGGGTCCTCCCCCAGAAAATGTTTAATTTGTTTGATGTGATTTCCTGTACTCTGGTGCATTTTGGGGATGGCCAATACTAAATTCAATCAGATTCATAGTCTACATCCTGATTTGTTGATATTGAGGCAATGATTCCATGCAAAGGCTTGGGCTTCAGGGCCCCCTGACCCCTTGGGCCCCTGGGCCTGGGCCCGGTAGGCCCGTGCAGTAATCCATCCCTGGGTGTTGTGGTGTCTACCATTATACTACTGTTTTTTGGATAGGTTCAATACTTCAGTACTGCAGTGAGGTACTGACAGCTATATGTAAGATCATAATTATTAGGGCAGGCTTTAGGCCTTTATTAAAGGGTTTCCTTATATGCTGACAGCTATATGTAAGATCATCATTATTAGGGCAGGCTTTAGGCTTTTATTAAAGGGTTTCCCTACATACTGACCTAAATGTTTCCATAAGGTTTTGCTTGTTTGTCTTCATTGGGATAAATAAACCTACTCCTGTACTCACAAGAGCAGTTGTGCCTATCTAGCAATGGGAAAACACTGGGCCTTTTGCCATTATATCTGACTCAAATGTGCCAGTTGTCTGGTTGGTATTAGCTTGTTCTGGGAATGCTGTTGACTGCCCCACCAATGTAGCAGATGTTCCCGTCCAGTGAGCATGGTTTACCTGCACAAAGGTGGCAAAAGCCAAAAATCTTATCAGTGGAAACCACCACATAAAAACTTTCTTCCACTGATGTCTGATAAGATAAATAAATAATAAATAATAAACAATAAACATCCACATAACACGCATGCTTGGGTTACCCACACAAGCTTGTTTCTCTGGCTTTAGGGACTGACTCCAGTGTATGCAGGTTAGAGGCATGTTGATTTAGTTTTTCAGATGTTGATCTAGTGTACCAAAATCTCGATCTCTTGTCCTGGATGCAAATGGTGTTTGTTATTTGTCCTCTGTAGGTTTACTGTGACATGGACACAGCAGGAGGAGGGTGGACCGTGATCCAAAGGAGACAAGATGGCACCACAGACTTCCACAGGAGCTGGAAGGAATATAAGATGGTACTTTTTTATGAGACACCCCACTAACTTGTAGATCAAATGTAGGCTAGATCAATCCAGATCAAATCTATGCATTTACGTGTGCCTTTCTCTATCTCTCTATCTCTCTCTCTCTCTCTCTCTCTCTGTGTGTGTGTGTGTGTGTGTGTGTGTGTGTATGTGTGTGTGTGTGTGTGTGTGTGTGTTACAGGGCTTTGGCACTGTCTCTGGAGAGCACTGGCTGGGGAATGAGCTTGTGTTCCTGTTGACCAGTCAGGGCCAGTACTCCTTGAGGGTCGAGCTCACAGACTGGAATGACCAGCAAGCATTCTCTCAGTATGAACAGTTCCACATCTCTAATGAAAAACAAAAGTACAGGTGTGTTTCCTACATGCTGATGTGGCATTTAAATAAACATATCCGAGTTTGCTCCTCCTCCGTGTGCTTTACAGGAGCTGGACCATTTATAAGAAACTAATGCTGCTTCCTGGATTGTTCCTTTGTTCCAGTTTTTATTCCTTTTCCAGTAACTGTGCACTTAATTGATATCCTCATTCAGAACATTCTCTTCATTCCTACATTCAGAACATTCAAAGAACAAAGAACATTTAATTGCAATACTATACCAATCAGATGATTGATGTTGCTTCCTGGATCGCAGTCATGCCTTGAATATTTTTTTCCTTTTCTGACAGGCGCATTTCATGTGACATCTTTGTTCAGCTTGTCTGTTTCAACATTGAAATAATAACATTTGTACATTTACAATTTTTTAAATGTACAGTTTCGTAAGTATTTTAGGTTTGGAAACATCTGGATTTTGGATTACGAAAAACACATGTGCAGATCCTCCAAGTTAGATTTGTCATTGTGATCAATCTCTGCTGACACCCAAGATTATTGAAAATAGTGTTTCAAAAGACTAGGTGCACGAAAGGCTCCTGCATGGTCATTATGTCCGGTGGAGTGTCAGCTGTGTTGTATCTGTGCTGTGTTGTAACAGCATCTTCTGTTGTATTCTGCTCCTTACTCTGACACAGAATATCTTGTTTGGCCAATTATAACAGTTTTACCACACGCATAAATCCTTCTTTATTGTAACATGCTGATTCCCTAGTGCAACACCGAATCGGGTCCATGTAGACACTATAGGGTAATCATGTTGGTTGCTAAGGTGGTTGCTAGGGTGTCATTATGGAAGTGGTTGCTAGGTTGTTGCTAGGGTACTTAAGGTGGTTGCTAGGTTGTTGCTAGGGTACAATTACATTAACAATAGCGGCAGGTTCAAACACACCTGGCTCCACCGGAAACAAATGAGCGCACAGAGAGCCTTTCGTGCACGTAGCCTATTCCAGTTACAGTAGGTTGTTAAAAGTAATCTTTCTGGGATCTTTTTATCTTCTTTCTTACTGGATCCATGTTGTTTCCGTGACCGCTTTGTGTCCAGGAAGCAATGACAAGAAGATCAGCAAATATAGTCATTTGCCTGTTAGTGTATAATTTTCACCTCAAGTTCATCACAGATAATAATGTTATTAAAACAAGCATACTCTTTCTTTTATCAGTATGTTTTTCTTTGGTCACTGAAGTGATGGCACATTGAGCTGGATTGACAAACACTCTCGTCTCTGTTGTCGTCTGTGATAGCTCAAACGCTGTCGTCTCTGTTGTCGCCTGTGATAGCTCTGTCTGTGATAGCTCAAACGCTCTCGTCTCTGTTGTCGTCTGTGATAGCTCAAACGCTTTCGTCGTCTGTGATAGCTCAAACGCTCTCGTCTCTGTTGTCGTCTGTGATAGCTCAAACGCTCTTGTCTCTGTTGTCGCCTGTGATAGCTCAAACGCTCTTGTCTCTGTTGTCGCCTGTGATAGCTCAAACGCTCTCGTCGTCTGTGATAGCTCAAACGCTCTCGTCTCTGTTGTCGTCTGTGATAGCTCAAACGCTCTTGTCTCTGTTGTCGCCTGTGATAGCTCAAACGCTCTTGTCTCTGTTGTCGCCTGTGATAGCTCAAACGCTCTCGTCGTCTGTGATAGCTCAAACGCTCTCGTCTCTGTTGTCGCCTGTGATAGCTCAAATGTGCCCATGTGCCAGTCGCTGCTATCACTGATATGACTGGCATTTATATCCCACTGGCACATTGCCAGTGATCTGCCCTATCTACCCTACTGTATAACATATGGCCTAAATAAACACAGTTCAAGTGGTGGTCACTACACTTACTATTAGCAGGTCTGAATTCCAGTGTTGTTGTGCTACCAGCAACGGAACACTTTCTGATGTGAGCCAGGGGTCACTGCATCGCTCTCATACTGCAGGGCCATGCGGCCAGATGAGCAACGTGCATCATAACATTGCTCTTGAATCATATTCCTCAATTACCTTCCTATATATCTTCATCTAATATTTATGACAATATTCATCTAATATTTCTTTCTTTCAGGTAATTCATTCATAGTTTCACAAGCTATTGTTGTAGTGTGAGAATGCATGTCCAATCTCAGCCTGATTCCCCCCATCACTCACATTATGCTGATGAAACATTTATAGTCTCTTTGATCAAGTACTCATAGTGCCCTTAAGCTTATGTGAACAGGCTGCCTAAATATAAAGATGAACTCTATTAGTGATGAAGCACCTGCCGTCGGCCATCTGTCCAGGTGTCCCCGCTGTGCCCGCTGCATGAACTCACACAGGAGCCGTCCAGTAGGAGAGAATGCCGGACCATGCCAGAAAACCGCCTCACTCAGCTTCCAGATACCCTCAGTGTTTGCGCTCACTAAATCACTAAACCTCTGAGGTGTGAAGGTCTCCCAGAAAATAAATGAACCAAATTGGAATTAGGACATTTGGTAACACTTTACTTGAAGGTATATACATAAGAGTGACATGACACTGTCATGACACATCACATGAACCCTAACCCTAACCTCTAACCTCTAACCCTAATCCTAACTCTAACTCTAACTCTAACCCTAACTTGTCATGACAAAAACGGAATGACACTTAGAGAAGTGTTAGATAAACGTTTATGACTTGTTTATAATGTTTATGACACTTCATGTGAAGTGTAACCGGGCATTTTACCGTTAAAAAAAATCTTTATTTATTCACACCTCTGACTCAATTGCCTCAAAGTATTGGGACTTCAATGAAATGCTGTCCCTAATGTGTCCCTTCTGTCAGGCTATCTGTGAAGGGCTACAGTGGGACTGCTGGCAGACTCAGCAGCTTGGTCTCTCGCGGAGCTGACTTCAGCACAAAAGATGTGGACAATGATAACTGCATTTGCCAGTGTGCACCGCTGCTCACTGGAGGCAAGTATGATCAACACCACAGTCTTCTTTCACTTCAATGTAGCCAGTACCCAAACTCATACACCCAGCACATTGTCACTGGCAAAGGAACAACACAAACCAAAAACGTGATTATTATTTTAGGCTTTTTCAGTGAGGAAAAATGTATTAGCAATTATAATGGTCAGTATAAATAGAATGAAGGACATGTTCCGTTTCCCAATGAACGATGGACTATGGTTGGCCCTCGCTCTGACAGGTTAGGGGTATGAGTCCAAAGTTGAGAGACTGATGACCCAAAATGAGATAGCAGTAGCAACCTGTGGCAAAACCTGGGGCAGCCGTGGCCTACTGGTTAGGTGTTCGGGCTTGTAACCGATGGGGAAAGTGGTTGAGCACTGCTCTCCCATGCCCACATCCACGGCTGAAGTGCCCTTGAGCAAGGCACCTAACCCCTCACTGTGTGGTGTGCCACTGTAGCAAGTGCCACTGTAGCAAGGCTCTGCTCCGGATTAGTGTGTGCTTCACCTCACTGTGTGTTCACTGTGTGCTCTGTGTTCCACTAATTTATGGATGGGATAAATGCAGAGACCAAATTCCTTGTATACGCAAGTATCCTTGGCCTAGAAACCTGACTTACATTTACATTTTACATTTACAATATATGTTAGCCCAGTGTGTAGCTGGTTTTGCTGGTTTGTAGGTCAAATGATAATGTTATTTTCCCTGTCATAGATATTGGTGTTTTACCTCATGATTATTAATCAAATCTATATTCTTCCTCATCATGCAGGCTGGTGGTTTGATGCTTGTGGCGCCTCCAATCTCAACGGAGTCTACTACAGACAAGGCCAACACATGGGCAAACTCAATGGCATCAAATGGCACTATTTTAAGGGCCCTAGTTACTCTCTTCACAAGACCACCATGATGATCCGTCCGTTGGACTTTGGAGACAGTGTCAGAGGACTCAAAATAGGTCATGATGCATCTGAATAAGGAACTTGACAGTGACGAGAATATGACAGACTGGAATTGATTTCCTTACCACATATCACTCATCACACATCAACCAGTTTGGTTTGACTGGCATAGGCTTGCATTAACAGTGTTGCATCACATTTGACCTGTTGTCCCCTCTAATGTTGCATGCAAATTTAAACATTGTAACCCTAAAGCAAGTTCGCTACAAAATCAATTACATATTACATATTAAGTTACATATTACATAGTGTCCAACTAATAAATAGGAGTTGCAGCATATCTTCAATATCAAAACAATATGAAAGTTTATGGTAGATTAATGTCCAGCTTCTTTTTCTCTACCCTCGGTCCAAAACCTTTGCTTCAACAAGGTCTCAAGGACAAGATCTGTTCTTCTGTGCTTCAGCCCAGGAACATCCTGCCACCAGCTGATTGACTGCACTGCACATGAACTTTAAATAGGAATATTTCTGACATTTGCCTACTATTATTTAGACCTGGGTGAACCCAGACAAACCTGTTAGCACATTTATATTTGCTCTGCAGGTTTGTCTGGAAAGGATCCCATTGATGGCCATTTCTGATCACTAATCCAGCATGGGGTGGGCTTTAAATGATGATAGATAGAGCAGCAACTGTCATTATTAATGATTAGTTCATGATACATGATGTCTGGTGATGCGCTGATGATATACTGTTCAGCTGTGCGCATACAGAACATAGAGTATGCATTGTGTACATCATCCTTATTTCTATCCTGTCATTGCTTTCTTCTCATTACCTGATCATTTGCAAATGACTGATTTTCTCATCTGAAACTAACCGTCATCCACATACAAGCACAACAGCTACACAAACTTGTCCAACCACACACATGCTCAACAACTTTTGCATGCTGTCAGAGTCATGACCGATGGAGATGTACAGTATGTGTCTGCTTACATGGTAGAAGGCTGGCTTCTATCTCACAGTACTAACATTTAAAAATGCTCTTTAACACTATACTGCACAGCAATGAAATGCACCGTATTGGTGAGGGGATTTATTAGTCCTGATTGCTTTTGCAGCAGAATGTGTACTTTTGCTGCCAGCTTCTTTCCCTTCTTTGAGGACATATTTCCCTTTACTGTATGACGCATTTCTGACTGATGCTGTCTGAAGGTCTAGTCTTAGCACTCTATTGGTGCTCAGATCTCACCTATGACACAGAATGAAGGCAGCGCTGCTGGTATGGGGGATGAAGGTTCATGGAACAGAAGCACAGCTGCCCATGGCCTCAGCAACACAGAGGGCAGCTGGTCCACACATTGTTCACATTATTGAACCTGGGGACCTCACGCCAATTGTGTATATTGTCAACTAACTGCTCATCTGACACAAGTGGGTTAAATGGAGTTCAAATGATTGCACTGATTGGCTATCTCTTACTGTATGAGACATTTGATTTGACCCTACTTGGCACTCCTTCTTTCTTTCTTTTTTGGGAGGGTTGAATTTGGGGTGAGGGGTGAGTTTGTTTGGTCTTTGCCTATATTACAGGGGACATCTGCAGTGGAAGTGAAGTCATGAAGAGGATTGTATGGGCTAAAATAAATGAGAGAAATACATATTTGATACCTTTGCACTGACTGAGTTCAATACAGTGTGTCAAATGTAAATGTATGTTATCTTCCTGACCACTCAATGAGGGGAAAACAGTGCATAAAAATGTGCGCCAGTTTGGAGCGAGAACAATATGAATTTTCCAATATTTTTTTTAATAAATATCTTACATTACATTTACATTACATTTTTGGTCATTTGCTTGTCAGCATGTTGAGAGGGTGGAGCTGACAGATGGAAGTCAATGAGGGTGTGTGTGTGATAATAAAAACGGCATCAAGTAATTGTGAAACTTGTCTACCAGAGTCTGCTGTCAAGAAGTCTGTTGTGGAGGCATCGTGTGTGTACAGAAAATGGTCAGTATTCAATTCTAAAATTATTTTTTCTCTCCTAGTTCATGTGTTACTTATATACATTGCAAAAGCAGCTTATCTAATAAGATCTAGCCAAGTGTTATTAATCTTATGTCAAAGATCTATGGCATAATATCTATGCCTTAAAATAAGTCAAAATGATCTTACGAGAGAGCCCTAGGTAAGTTCCTTTAAACTAGTTAGATTTTACTTTTTGCAGTGTAGAACTGCTTATTACATCACTGTCTATTTAATATTTGCATCTATTTTTTTTATCACCTCACACCCTTAAATTATGAAATGTATTTAAAAGTAATGGATACATACAGTATTTTGCTTGTTTGCTGGTTGATATTGTTAATTGATTGTAGAGCACTGTAAGGATGCCCAGCCTGCTTCCCTGGATGGTCCTCTGTGTGCTGGGGGTCACATCCCTGACTCAAGGTGAGCCGGATTTCTGTGATTCAACCAAAGCCAATGTTTTTTTAGGACTGTGGTATTTCCTGTTTTTCTCAGTTTCTTTGTTTTCCATTGTATACAGATGCCACAATCTCTTTTATTTGACTGTTGAAGGCTGACTTTTTTCTCGCAATTTTGACTTTTTCTCGCAATTGCTCATTTTTTCGCACGATTTTGAAAATCAGCAATAATGTTGTTAACATTTGCAAAAGGCAATTGTGAGAAATTGCGATAAAAAACTCGGAATTGTGAGAAATAAAGTCGCAATTGCAAGGGGGAAAAAATAGAATTGTGAGAAAGAAAAGTCAGAATTGCAAGAAAAAAAGCCAGAATTGTGAGAAACAAAGTATATATTTTGTTTTATTTAGTGGCGGAAACAGGCTTCCATAGCAGGCTATAATGAATGTTGCACAGAAATGGTTAGTGTTGTGTTCAAAGATTCTGTGAAATGATGATGTTCTGCTCCCATGGCATTCAGCTGACCAATACTCGTTCTCCTCCGTCGTGGGAAGAGCCTCAGGTTTGCAGTATGCCACCGAGGGAGATGGACACATCACAAGTATCAGAGTCTGGGACGCTTACGGCTACATCGCAGGGTAACTCTCCACCTCTATTTAGGATGAGGGTGAACAAATCAAATCTATAGCAGAAGGAGCATTACCAAAAGGGCAAAAGGGCATAGAATATTTCACTATGTTTAACTACAGGTACACTATTGAGAAGCATTGGCATAAAAATCCACAGATGCATTATGGGTGAGTTATTTTGTCTCAGTTTCCAGCTAAGGTACGCCATCACATGGGGTCCGGTGTATGGCCGTCGGATTGGCCAGGCGACTGAACTGGAGTTGACTGAAGGAGAGGGTATTGTGCAGCTCTCAGGGAAGTACAACTACAGAAACTACATCTGGCAGTTGATGTTTGTTACCAGCAGAGGGCGCTCTCTGGTCGCTGGCCAGCCCTCTGGATCCTCCTTCAACTTCTATCCTACCAACAGCAGCAGTGAGCTGCTGATTCTGAGTGGCAGGGTCAATAGATACGGCATCACCGCCATTGGGGCACACTGGGGATGGTCAACATAATCCGGGGGCAGCTCTGCTGCTGACCCTGTGTCTCACCGCTGCTTGTCTCTATTTTTCTATGTAGCCAGCAGCCTCTTAAATATTGGTATGTTTGTATCGGGACTATTGATACTCATGTTTCTGTTACTATCAACTTTGTACAGTCATTTCCTGTGTATTAGCCACATTGTATATAAGCCGCAGGACAGTGTTTTATGCAAGTTAAAAGAAACAAAACCATATTAATACTGTATTAACTGCCCCCATGTATTAACCTCATAGCTGAAGAAATTTTGCAAAATCAATGTATAAGTCGCGGCTAATAGTTTATTATCATCAAATGTGTTATCATCAACTTAGTTTGTTTTCTGATCTTTCTAGTCTTACTATGAATACACATGCAAAGATCATATCACTGGTTCTTGTGAAAACTGATGACCCTAAATGAAGGCCCTGTATTGCTTACAATATCAGTCCACATGTCACAACAAATTCAGGTCTCTATATGACAAATTCATGTATAAAAATGGCATATGATCCTAATAAAGAATTGATGGTAATATTAAAAACAACAAATTACTATGTTGTGCTTATTATATTGATTCATATTATTATTATTATTATTAGTAGTAGTAGTAGTAGTATCATTGGATGACAACAAATATTTCATGGTAAGGATATGCAAAAAAATATTTCCAATGTCATTGGAAATGAGTATTTTGAACATTTGATATTTAGTTTATGTTATGAAACTCATCACACTTCAATATAGTATTATCAGGAGTCAAAATCGACAAATTGAGTGCAGCAAGTTCCTCAAAATACACACAGAAGTGCAATGAAAACATTTCAACATGTTTTATTGCAGAGGTATGCACAGAGAGCCTGGACACGCCAGACCCAAATCCAAAAGATTAAGGGTCTGGCCACGAATAATGAACTCGAGTGGCGGCTCCAAGCATTTAATAAATCTCACTGCACGCAATTGGATAACACTATACGACCGATGTTTACTGACTGAGTCCAGATTTCGGTGCAATTGGATAACACTTCGACTGTCATCTGTTTAGCTCATCACTGGCCCGCCTATATCAGATACGCCAATGTACCCCACAATACAAGGGACATAAGTAATGAGCATCATTACTCATTGCCAGCCCAGAGTGACTCGCTGAGCAAATTCAAATTGGAAAATGGATTTCCAGGGTAACACAGAGTCATCCGGGAGGAAACTCATCTGTACAGACAGACTACTGTGCTGACTGGCAGTGGCTCAAGAGCTGTAGTCAATCATGCTACCATGTGTTTGTCCTGTGGCCATCCAAATCCAGCAATAGATGGACAAAGAGATGATGTAAAACTGGACTGAAAGCCAACAACTGAACAAACATATGTCCTAGCAGGAATGTCTGCTCTGGTTTCTGTCCATATGACTGTAGTTGACAAATCTGTATCTTTAGTGGTGGGGTGAGTCCAGGCCTGACAGGGTGGCTGTGTTTTGTTTCTTTATCCCACATCTGTCCATTACCTCAGGAGGATGCTTTTGGAGGTAAGACGTGCTCTCCATATCTCCATGGCTGCATAGGCATCCATTGTGTTTCACTCTTGTTTATTATTATTATTCTGCAGTATCTGGTCCAATTGTGCAGGATGTTCCTTCAATATTTATACAACTTCACAGCTGAGCAAAGAGTAGGAAGAGGTGCATTGAGTGTGCATCCTTCTTCCAAACACATATTACATCCTAAGGCAATGGAAAGATTAGGGATGAATACACCTAACACATACACCACACTATAAATACACAAAACATACACCACACAATAAATACACCATACACCACACAATAAATACACCAAACACCACACAATAAATAAACAACACATACACCACACAATAAAAACACAACACATACACCACACAATAAATACACATACGCCACACAATAAAAACACAACACATACACCACACAATAAAAATACACAACACATACACCACACAATAAAAACACCAAACACATTCACCACACTATTGTATGTGTATTTATTGTGTGGTGTATGTGTTGTGTATTTATTGTGAGGTGTATGGTGTATGTTTATTTATTAATAAACATACACCATACACCTCACAATAAATACACAACACATACACCACACAATAAATACACATACACCACACAATAAATACACAACACATACACCACACAATAAATACACATACACCACACAATAAATTCACAACACATACACCACACAATAAATACACAACACATACACCACACAATAAATACACCAAATACCACACAATAAATACACAACACATACACCACACAATAAATACAAACACATACACCACACAATAAATACACATACACCACACAATAAATACACCAAACACATACACAACACAATAAATACACATACACCACACAATAAATACACATACACCACACAATAAATACACCAAATACATACACCACACAATTAATACACATACACCACGCAATAAATACACAACACATACACCACACAATAAATACACCAAACACTACACCACACAATAAATACACATACACCACACAATAAATACACCAAACACTACACCACACAATAAATACACATACACCACACAATAAATACACAACACATACACCACACAATAAATACACCTAACGCATACACCACACAATAAATACACCAAACACATACACCACACAATAAATACACAACACATACACCACACAATAAATACACCAAACACATACACCACACATTAAATAAACAACACAGACATCACACAATAAATACACCAAACACATACACCAAACACATACACCACACAATAAATACACAACACATACACCACGCAATAAATACACCAAACACATACACCACACAATAAATACACCAAACACATATACACCAAACACATACACCACACAATAAATACACAACACATACACCACACAATAAATACACCAAACACATACACCACACAATAAATACACCAAACACATATACACCAAACAAATACACCACACAATAAATACACCAAACACATACACCACACAATAAATACACAACACAGACACCGCACAATAAATACACCAAACACATACACCACACAATAAATACACAACACATCACACAATAAATACACATACACCACACAATAAATACACAACACATACACAATAAATACACCAAACACATACACCACACAATAAATACACATACACCACACAATAAATACACAACACATACACCACACAATTAATACACCAAACACCACACAATAAATACACAGCACATACACCACACAATAAAAACACAACACATACACCACACAATAAATACACAGACACCACACAATGAATACACCAAACACATACACCACACAATAAATACACCTAACACATACACCACACAATAAATACACCAAACACATATACACCAAACACATACACCACACAATAAATACACAACACATACACCACACAATAAATACACCAAACACATACACCACACAATAAATACACAACACAGACACCGCACAATAAATACACCAAACACATACACCACACAATAAATACACAACACATCACACAATAAATACACATACACCACACAATAAATACACCAAACACATACACCACACAATAAATACACAACACAGACACCACACAATAAATACACAACACATCACACAATAAATACACATACACCACACAATAAATACACAACACATACACCACACAATAAATACACCAACCACATACACCACACAATAAATACACAACAGATACACCACACAATTAATACACCAAACACCACACAATAAATACACAACACATACACCACACAATAAAAACACAACACATACACCACACAATTAATACACCAAACACCACACAATAAATACACAACACATACACCACACAATAAAAACACAACACATACACCACACAATAAATACACATACAGTACACAATACATACACCAAACACATACACCACACAATAAAAAACACCACACAATAAATACACATACACCACACAATAAATACACAACATATACACCACACAATAAAAATACACAACACATACACCACACAATAAATACACCAAACACATACACCACACAATAAATACACAAACACCATACACCACACAATAAATACACATACACCATACACCACACAATAAATACACAACACATACACTACACAATAAATACACAACACATACACCACACAATAAATACACAACACATACACCACACAATAAATACACCAAACACATACACCACACAATAAATACACCAAACATATACACCACACAATAAATGCACCAAACACTATACCACACAATAAATACACATACACCACACAATAAATACACATACATCACACAATAAATACACAACATATACACCACACAATAAATACACCAAACACATACACCACACAATAAATACACAACACAGACACCACACAATAAATACACCAAACACATACACCACACAATAAATACACAACACATACGCCACACAATAAATACACAACACATCACACAATAAATACACATACACCACACAATAAATACACCAAACACATACACCACACAATAAATACACCAAACACATACACCACACAATAAATACACATATACCACACAATAAATACACATACACCACACAATAAATACAACAAACACATACACCACACAATAAATACACAATACATACACATACACCACACAATAAATACACAACACATACACTACACAATAAATACACAACACATACACCACACAATAAATACACAACACATACACTACACAATAAATACACAACACATACACCACACAATAAATACACAACACATACACCACACAATAAATACACCAAACATATACACCACACAATAAATGCACCAAACACTATACCACACAATAAATACACATACACCACACAATAAATACACCAAACACTACACCACACAATAAATACACATACATCACACAATAAATACACAACATATACACCACACAATAAATACACCAAACACATACACCACACAATAAATACACAACACAGACACCACACAATAAATACACCAAACACATACACCACACAATAAATACACAACACATACGCCACACAATAAATACACAACACATCACACAATAAATACACATACACCACACAATAAATACACCAAACACATACACCACACAATAAATACACCAAACACATACACCACACAATAAATACACAACACATATACCACACAATAAATACACATACACCACACAATAAATACACCAAACACATACACCACACAATAAATACACAACACATATACCACACAATAAATACACATACACCACACAATAAATACAACAAACACATACACCACACAATAAATACACAATACATACACATACACCACACAATAAATACACAACACATACACCACACAATAAAAACACAACACATACACCACACAATAAATACACATACAGTACACAATACATACACCAAACACATACACCACACAATAAAAAACACCACACAATAAATACACATACACCACACAATAAATACACAACATATACACCACACAATAAAAATACACAACACATACACCACACAATAAATACACCAAACACATACACCACACAATAAATACACAAACACCATACACCACACAATAAATACACATACACCATACACCACACAATAAATACACAACACATACACTACACAATAAATACACAACACATACACCACACAATAAATACACAACACATACACCACACAATAAATACACCAAACACATACACCACACAATAAATACACCAAACATATACACCACACAATAAATACACCAAACACTACACCACACAATAAATACACAACACATACGCCACACAATAAATGCACCAAACACTATACAACACAATAAATACACATACACCACACAATAAATACACCAAACACTACACCACACAATAAATACACATACATCACACAATAAATACACAACATATACACCACACAATAAATACACCAAACACATACACCACACAATAAATACACAACACAGACACCACACAATAAATACACCAAACACATACACCACACAATAAATACACAACACATACGCCACACAATAAATACACAACACATCACACAATAAATACACATATACCACACAATAAATACACCAAACACATACACCACACAATAAATACACCAAACACATACACCACACAATAAATACACAACACATATACCACACAATAAATACACATACACCACACAATAAATACACCAAACACATACACCACACAATAAATACACAACACATATACCACACAATAAATACACATACACCACACAATAAATACAACAAACACATACGCCACACAATAAATACACAATACATACACATACACCACACAATAAATACACAACACATACACCACACAATAAATACACCAAACACATACACCACACAATAAATACACCTACACCACACAATAAAGACACCACACAATAAATACACAACACATACACCACACAATAAATACACATACACCACACAATAAATAAACCAAACACATACCCCACACAATAAATACACAACACATACACCACAATAAATACACATACACCACACAATAATTACACCAAACACATACACCACACAATAAATACACATACACCACACAATAAATACACAACACATACACCACACAATAAATACACAACACATACATCACACAATAAATACACATACACCACACAATAAATAAACCAAACACATAGCCTGGGTGCCACTCACAACATTTGAGGTCGGGAAGTTCAGTCTGGCATTGCTCCATTGTGGTGGAAGTATGCTCGCCCTATATCGGGCGTACCAATCAAATCAGGCTTTACGATGATGGATAGGTGAGCAAGAGCGCCTGGTCTATCACGTCATCTGAGCACACTTAGATTAGGCTTATGTTTGAAACAAAAACGCTGTGGCTAGAAGGATACATGGCTTTTAAGACCCCTTATGGAAAATTCATATTATTTACTGAGGTTTTATTACTGAAAACGATTATTTATGAAAACTTTGGCCAAAGTTGAGATGTGGGAAAACTGGTGGTTTCACTTTCATCAAGGGAAAACAGCGCTGTTGCATTGTGACATGTTCCCTCGTTCGTTTGAAATCTCTGAATGACCACCTGCTCAAGGGATTTGCGACAGCCTTTCCCAGCTGTTTAACATGTTTGTAGCATATCACTGTTCAACAGAATTATTTTTAAAAATGGAGGGGATATAGAAGAAGAAGGATGGTTTGTGTGTTTTCTTCCTACACCTCACGGTAAGCTATTTTGTTGCTCTGATTAGTTAGGTCTATCCAATTGAGTGCAAAGGCATTCCCCCCCTGTATCGGTTGAAACACGCCCCATAATTACGTCCCAATGGAGCAGTATCAGACTCATATTCTGACTAGAATTGAGTATGACTACGTCAGGCTACCAAACACATACACCACACAATAAATACACCAAACACATACACCACGCACCCACAAGAGGGCAGCAGACAGGAGGGCCAAGTGAAGAGGTAAAGGCAGAGACTTTCTAATGAGGAGACACAACAAAAAATCCTCCATAGAAATGCATGGGGTTGGTTTGTAATGCCAATATGGCAGTTGTCTACACATATCCCGCCCTTTCCACGGTAAACAACTCGACATGTGAATACATTGTGCTAATCATGTGGTGTGTTGTGAATACATCATGCCAATCATCTGCTGTGATCTTGCCGCTGGAGCAAGGTTGGTGTTGTGATGCCTTGCACATTCCCATTTCTGCCTGAATAGATGCCTGATAAGTGCCCAAAAAGCGTTATATGGCCACAGAATGGAGGGACTTGCCTAAAAGGACTTTGGTAAAGGTGCAAGAGCTACCCAGCTGCCAACAACGCTAAAAGTCAGCAGCTTAGGTTTGCAATGCTCTAGAGGCCTGTGTGTAAGAAAGAGAAACATGTGGTGGTCATTTGTGTGTGTGGCATTGAAATGACAGCATGTCAGTGATATTGTAAACTTCATAGCAGTTCACAGCTGTCACTATCCTTGTGTAGGACTTAAACATGGACACTGGTGTCATTTCATTTCATTACTTACCTACAGTAACAGCAAATGAACAGTTCATCATCAAATGAGCAAATGTCAGGTATAAATCACATGCCTTTACTCTCATTCAGCATAGCTCATTCTTTACAAAAGATTTGTACATTGAAATACATCCTGACATAAAAAGTAAAGACACATTGCACTTACATTTCAAAGTATGAACTTCATAAAATACACATGTATAGGATAATGGTTTTATAAAAGCAAAGTAAGAAGTAAGAATGTTTGCACACCGGTGAATGTTTGATTGTAATTAGTTCCTGTGTATAAATAGTCAAGAGACATTTCATAGTCCTTGTGAGACCTCTGCACAAATCACCCAGAGATGCACTGACTTTGCTTGCTACTGAGCCATAAGGAAAATAGCTGTCAAAAGATTTGTAAAAAAGGTAGTTGAACTGTATAAATCAGGAAAATGATATGAAAAGATATCCAAAGATGTGAAAATACCAGTCAATAGTGTTCAAAGACAAACAGGTGATACCTATCCACTGTCAGGCAGACCATCAAAGATTCCAGCCTCAACTGCCAGGAAAATTGGTTGGGGTGCAAAGAAAAGCCCTCAAGCTACTTCAGGTGAAATACAGTACAGGCTTCACTGCCATAACATGCAGTGACTGTTTTAAGATCCACATGGTAACACTTGAACAAATATGGGCTGCACTATCAGGTTACCAGAACAAAAGAACAAAAGCCATTACTGTGCTTACATGCTCACAATATACCAATATACTCAGAAGGACACTAAGAACAAAATCATTTGGAGTGATGAGACCCAAATTGATGGTCACAACCATAAAGTCAGTGTTTGGAGAGGAGTCAATAAAGCCTATCACGAAAAGTGCCCCATCCCTACTGTGAAGTATGTAGTACCATCTCTCCACCTGATGGTGTTTTGGGAGAGAGCTACAATACGAGGAATTTAGCCATAATTCATGGCAAGATGAATGTAGCTTGAATGCAGCAAAATATTGGGAGAGAGTTTGCACTCATCACCCCAAAAGCTGTGCATGGGTTATTTTGGACTTTCAAACATGACAATGACCATCTCTAAAGGTAGGCCTACTCATCCACAACTATCACAAAAGATTGCAAGCCGCCATTGATGCTAAAGGATGAAATACACAGCATTAGAGGCAAAGTCTGGTGATTTTCCAGATGGATCTCTGTTTCTCAAGGTCACCGAGTACTGTCAGTACGAAAAAAATGAAAACAATCGGTTCTACCTAGCTCGAGTTGCTGCAGCCAACAGCTAGAGCTGCCAGGCTCTAGCATCATGCCCCCAGAGTATAGCACTGTAGCTGCCTGGCTCTAGCATGTCCATGCTCCCAGAGTATAGCACTATAGCTGCCTGGCTTTAGCATGTTCATGCCCCCAGAGTATACCACTGTAGCTGCCTGGCAGAGGGTATGTAAAATTTTGAACAGGGCTCATGTCATTGGTTTCATTATTGCAGTGTTTTGTTTAATGATTGCACTATTATGTAATGCCTTAGGGTTTCATTTGAATTCCATGAAAATAAAAAAAGTGTTTTGCCTAATCACTTCACTCATAAAATAATGGTACAATTTCTGCCAAGGTGTGTAAGTTTATGAGCACACCTGTACACTTTAGTAAGTGGACATGGAACATTGAGTGTGTGTGGTAGCTTAGAAATCTAGACGCACCCTAGCGGCGGCAAATTAATTTGCTCAGCCTGTACATCTAGTATCAAACCATAGGGATTTCTATTGGCTGACGCCGTGGACGTCATCCAATCACAGCGTTCTATTTTGTTAGAGAGTCTTAAGGTGGGCTTAACAGGATAACGACAGTCCTGCGACGGTGAACAACAAGGAAGGTGGCTATGGCGAACGAAGAGCGGTTGTTTGAATCGGCGTTGGCGTCAACTTTGGAGGAGTTGGACTTGTGCTTTTCTTTGAAAGTTGAGCAACACAATGCACTTAAGTCATTACTTTCGAAGAAGGATGTATTTGCCGTTTTGCTGACCGGATACGATATGGTCATAGCGCTGGCCTATTGCATGCCTAGGCAGTTTGAAAGACAATTCTCTGCCCGCCCCTTGGATTAAGCGAGGTGAATGGTTCGATTCCAGACTATACATTTCAATGATATAGGATGGCCTGCCAGGCTATGTGTGTGGTACATTTTCCTATATATTTTTTTTGTTTGAATCTTTCCGGTAGACTACTGCGATCACATAAAGACTTGCTTACTTGCCCCCGCCTTTATTGCCATTTCATTCATTAGCATTAGTCATTGCAATTCCATGATAATCTCTGCTATTATGTTTTCTTGTAAGGCACCTTGTTGAGGTCACCTCATTGAAAAGATTTCAGAGCAGATAGGAGGAAGTTATGGACCAAATTAAATGTAGCCTATGACAGAGAAGGTTGTGTGTGGGGTTAGAGTATTTATGCCTTGAAGCAAGAGTGAAACTGGTCAGTAAGTGTCCACTCCCAACAGTTGTTGTGGTGGCATCATACATGAACTGAAAATGGTCTGTATTATCTAATTAGTTTTTCAATCAATATGTTAATTTACATGCTTACTTATACTGTACAATATTAATTACAACAAATGTATTATTGCATGAATGTATTTTAAAAATGATTATATACCATTATTTTAAAATAATGGATGTGTAATTCTGTATTTGCTGGTTGATATTGTTAATTGATTGTAGAGCACTGTAAGGATGCCTAGCCTGCTTCCTTGGATGGTCCTCTGTGTGCTGGGGGTCACATCCCTGACTCAAGGTGAGCCGGATTTCTGTGTGTTTTTGTTTTTGACTGACTGCTAATGTGAAGGTTATGATTTTTGCTTATATGGTTGCATTGTTGTAGCCTGGAAAATCCAGACCCTGGTACTCTAGAAAGAATAAGGGTCTGGCCACGAACAATGTAATGGCTCAACTCAAGGGGCGGCAACAAGCATGCATTTAAACATCTCACTGCACGCAATTGGATAACACTAGACCATGTTTACTCTGAATGATTTCGGACTTCGACACAGTCGGATAACACTACGACCAATGTGTACTGTCCTCCAACGTTGCAGCGCTGTCTTCATCAGTTTAGCTGGTTCGGCAGCTGATGTTTGTCACCAGCAGAGGGCGCTCTCTGGTCGCTGGCCAGCACTCTGGATCCTCCTTCAAATTCTACCCTTCCCACAGCAACAGTGAGCTGTTGCTTCAGAGCGGCATGTTCACCATTTATGGCATCACCTCCATTGGGGCACACTGGGGGGATGGACAATATGAAGCCAGTGGCTTCTATTGATATTGATACGACATCTATTGATATGACTATTGATATTGATTCGACCTCTATTGATATTGATACGACCTCTATTGATATGACTATTGATATTGGTTTTTTGTATGAATGTAGAGATCAGTTAACATCACTAGCTTTTGTGAAAACTGTTTGATGACCTTGAATGAAGGTCCTGTATCCCAATGCCTGTCTGCATGCCACTCTTTGTATATGACTAACTCAGGTTTAGTGTATAGAATCTGCTGCTCTCTCATTAAGACATGTTGGAAATATTAAACACAATTACTGTGTTAGTGTGGGGAAATTTCCAGTAATTAGCTGTTTAATGACTACTGGGGTTGTGGTTGTTTAACTGGCTACACTTTAAAGAAAGGTCTTAATGTCTTAAAAGGATGGTCTCAGTTTTTTTGAATTTCTCTTATCTGTGACCTACAAGGTAAACCTGACTTAGGGAGTCTGAAGTGTCTTGTCATGACAGCTCTTTTTCTTTCACTTCATATAATCCATCAAGAATACCCTGTTTAGTCCTATAAATAATGGTAAGACTTTGTTTACAACAGACTTGTTGCCCTCATGCTTGCCTAGGATGCTTGCGTGTGTGTAACCTGTCTCCGGCGTCGTAAATAAAGCTTTGTACTGTGCCGTACGGTCGGCTTGCCTGTGTGTTACTTTTTTCCTCTCTGTGGATTAATGCTTTATTTTTACCACATTGAGCTTTGTGTTTTTCAGGGAGGGTATACAGAAAATGTCATAATTTAATACACAAGAAGTTTGTGTTATCTTATTATGCTACCGCCGCGCAGCAAAGCGATGGTCATGTAGGTTTAGTCAGAGTTTTTTTTCCTCCGGATTTTGTTTTTCTTTTTCTTTTTTGTTTTGTCAATGATTTCCAGGACACTAAAAGACCGGGATGCACAAAACTTTGTGGGCATGTATCTCGAGAACTGTAGGCGGCCTAGGAGGACCATATCTTTTCCGTATGTTGGTCTCAAGTGGCCATGTCAACCCATCCCATAGCCACTCATTTGATGTACTGTATAGTGCCACCTAGTTAAAAATGAAAAAGCAAAAATGAGGTGTTGTAATCGCAGGTATCTCTGGCTGACAGGGTTAAAACTGCACAAAATTGGAGGCGTAGGGTCATTCTGACACCCTCTGAATGCATGCCAAGTTTCGTGGAATTCCGTTCATGGAGGGGCCATACAATAAATTAATTTATGTGTAAATTTAGTGATTGTACACCAACTGGCCTGTAGATGGCCGGACACAGTTTTCTGTGAATATCGAGAACCTTACGGCCTAGGATGACCAATTTCTTTTTGTATGTTGGCCTCCAGGGGCCATGTCAACCCATCTCATATCCACTCTTTTGATGTATAGCGCCACCTAGTTAAAAATGAAAAGGCAAAAACATGGCATTGTAATCGCAGGTATCTTTGGCTGACAGGGTCAAAACTGCATGGAATTTGAGGTGTAAGATCATTATGACACCCTCTGAATGCACACAAACACACACACAAAAAGACACACGCACTCACATACACACAGTAGACATCTAGGCATACGTACGCATGCACACACATGCACATACACAGGCATGCATGCACAGACTCAAACGCATGCACACACACACATAGGCATGCATGCAAGCACACACACGCACACACACATAAACAAAATCACATGCACGCATGCACACACACACATAAAAACACACACAATACAGGCAAGCAGACACACACACACACACACACACCATTACCCCACACACACACTCACAAGCAAAAACACACACACACACAGAAGCACACACATACACATACAAAAGCAAACGCATACATGCACACACTCATTTGCAAACACAAAAGTTGCAAGAGTAGGGGATGGAGACAAATTCACAAGCATGATTTATTTTCGTGGAGAGAATGTGCAGGACTGAGCGGTGGTCATATTTTGTACCCATTTGCGGCACATTTAGTTAACTGACTAACCACGTCATTATATTAGTATCAGGAGTCACGGTCCTCAGTTCAAGTGCATCAATTTGCTCAAAACTCCACTGAAATCTTGACATGTTCTGATGTACAGCGGTATGAGGGAAGTCTCCGCGGGGAGACTCGTCTGTGCAGACAGAATAGCGTTTCCTCTAAAAGTGAGTCAAGAGATTTCGACATCGTATGTGCTTTGTCCCAAGGCCATGCCAGACATCAACAAAATGGAATTGGAATGAGGAGCAACCACTGAATACTATTACTGGTATGCCTTATACCAGCAGCTCATTATGATGTCTTTTCTGAGAACGTGGAAGTTTGACATATGTACACAATATGTATTGACCCCTTTATGGGTCAATAACCTGGTCAGATATAATAGAGATTTGATGCAGACAGCTGGTGACGTGCCTTTAAGTGTGTGCTTTCTGATGGGAAAGGGTTTGGTCCTGGTGTGCTGGTTGTGTGGGTTTAATTTGGTCTGGAATGTGCCTGCTTGTTGTGATTTTATTTTAGAACCTGGATATGAAGAACCAGGTATCCATATTTACTAGTGTAATATGTTCATGTATGCATACTGTATGATTTATACTCCATTCATTTTGCCAATAAGGTGTGTCTGTTTTCTGTAACATTAAAATGTATAATTAAGAAAAATTATAAACCAATGTTGAAATGTTTTAGAAAATGTTTCCACAGAAAAGGCATTCCATAAATACTGTGCAGTTACACAAATGTAATGCATTTACACACTGTCAGTGATCATTGTAGTGATGACAAATTATTACAAACTCAGCACATCATTTGAATGTCTTCATCTTTGTTTAAGAAACCACTATAATAAATAAATTAAATGAATGAAATAATGCATCTCCATCTATATTGCAACTCCATCAAATATACTGAGATCAAATATTCAAAAGTCATATTCAACCTATACATGCGCGTCAGATGGGGCAATTTTGGGTGGACTGAAAAGTGCTGAAGAGCAAAGAGTATGCAGTGCTGAAGAGCAGAGAGTATGCAGTGCTGAAGAGCAGAGTATGCAGTGCTGAAGAGCAGAGGGTGGGAGTGCAGAGCAGAGGGTGGGAGTGCTGAAGAGCAGAGTATGGGAGTGCTGCCAGAAAAGAGCAGGACACAACACATTTTTCATTGGGTCACATTACTGCGTGCAAACTGTTATGTTTTTGCTATAACAATAACCATTATCTGTGGCAAACAGACACTCTAATGATACCAAGGAACTCTGTGCAACCCATGGGCTGTGAGCTATTGAAACAGCTATAACATTCTCATCACCCCATGAGGAAATTATGAAATACCGCTTTTCTTTTGCTTCCACACCTTCCAAATAAATCAGCTGTAACCACCCAACACTGTCATTTGTTGGATCTAAGGGTGGAAGGAAGAGTGGACAATGTATTCACCAACCTTGTCATTTGTTTTGGAGTGGCTGAAAGTGCTTTGTTTCTCAAAATATATCAAACAAAACAAAATATTCTCAATCAAAATATTGTTGTGGTGCATTTGCAAGCCAATGAAAACAATTGTAAACAAAGTCAGGCTTTGCAGTTGGAAATGGAGGCTTTGGTTATTCAACGTGGAAATATTACACATTATAATCATTAAAGACAATATATATCTCCACGTATATATTCAGAAAAATATATTTTGAATCCAAACTTTCATAATCTAAATATATTTCGTATTTTTACATTATCTGTATAACATTTCAAGTTTAATGAATGCACATTCCAGTTTTGGCAGAAAATGCTGCTAATATTTACATCAAGTAATATAAATCATAGAAACTGCTTTCAAAATATGTGCAAAATTCTTCCATATGTGACCTCAATTTAGGCCAATAATAACAACCAAACAACTGCCAAGACCAATTGGCAAATGCTACACAATAGTACTGGAAACATGTCTGAACATACAGCAAGATGTGTGCAGGCCTACACATTAACAAGCACATTGAGTTTTTTCAGAGAAATACAAAAAACATGATCAATAAAAGTTTCCAGGTAAAACTGTTAGTATGTGATGTTGCGTGTTTCTGTTCCATTATTTGGCCTGTCATCTCTGATTTTTCCAGGATCTGAAACTTAAGCATGCACTGACTGCATAGCATATAGCCACAAGGAAGGCACAAATCTGAAAGAAACAGAAATGGCAATTCAAATGAAGCCCTTTGCCTTGTAACAAAAATATTTAGACAAAAAACAATTTAGAAAAAAATCTAATAATTTAACAACTATTTTAACATGTATATTTATATTAAGAAGGCTCTGTACAGATAACAAATTCAAACCTTTTCAGGGAAAACTGCCCCAATAATTTAGAAAACAAAATATTTTAGGGAATATATTTTAGGGTATATATACATGTAGAATGCATGCTCAAAAGACATTTTGTAGTATATGTAATGCTTACAGTAAAGATAAGGCTTATTCTTTGTGCTTACCGTGGAGACAATCCAACTGTTGTAACTGTGGCGCCCTCTGATGGCTTGGGTGATGGATGCAGCGTCCACTACAGCAGCAGTTGTATACAGTGATGCTGCTACGCTATTAAAGCACAAATCCTGTACAGAGAGAAAGTGGATATGAACCACTCAATGACAAAATGAATTAAATTGTACAACGACAAAATGAATTAAATTGTACAAATAGATAACACGGCAGGCAGCATGGCTTTTTATCCATTATCCATAAAAAGCTGGTGTAATGTACAACACAGACAAAGTGCACATTTCATTTACACTGTTACTTATTCTGTACCGTGGGGCTTACAGTCCAGAGAAGGCTAAGATTGTATGACATATTGTATTGCATCAGTTTGTGCCCTCCCAGATGAGCCACCAGATTTTCATCACAATGCATGTAGTTTACCAGCTGAGTTACACGGCCTATTCCCAAAGATTTCAGTGAATTATGCATAAAGGACCTTCCTAGAAATCTGATCTATAAATTGCTGACTACATTCATTCCTGAAGATGAATTCATAAGGCTACACATTTTTTTACAATGCAGTGCTGCCGAGATACAATACAGATGTCAGCAAAATGTGATGCCTGTTCAATATGCATTTGAGGGTGCTGGATGTGTAGTTCTGTGTAATACGGCACGTCTTGGACACTGCAACCTACCAGTGTGTTCCATGGTATCTGAGGGAAGCGGGTGCGCCCACTGACCAGGCCGACGAGGAGCAGACAGATGGTCAGCACCCAACACACCACGGACACCAACATGACCCAGACCAGGGCCGGCACCTGCAGGTACTCTGTCCCACCAATCAGCATCCACACAAGGAGACCAAAGACCTGACACAAACAGGAAACAAATGAGTCTTTCACAAACATACGTAAACTGAAAGACAGACACACACCAACACACCAACACACACACACATAGACAGACACAGACACATTCTCACAGTTGCTTTAGAAAGACACTGAGAGGTCAGTCTATGACAGGAGGCATTTCAAAGTGCAGGATGTATTGTTTGGAGCAGAGGGAAGCCGTCCAAGTTGCGATTTCTTTGCAGGGTGTTGTTTGTTCTGAACCTATAATAATTATGGACAAATTTCCCTCTGGTCGACTCCCAGTCTGTCTTCCTGAGAAAAAACAAAGAGTGTTGCTCTGGATGTTCAGTTGGGGCAGGAAATGGAGCTTTGGAGGGAGCTGATAGGACAGGTCAGAGGTTATTTGGAGGAAATGCTTGGATATGACTCACAATAAAAGCTGGAAGGAAAAGAGACAATAAGGGAGCACAGGGAGAGTTGACCAGTCCTCTCTGTTTATGCCAGGGGCTTCCTCATTCAGAAAAAAAGAATAATACAAGTGGGCTTACCAAACACATTTTTCTTTTTTTTATTCAGTCACATTCTTCACCAGCAGTTTTTACCATGATGTGAAGGAATAGTATAAATGGCATATAAAGTACATGTTATATGTTACATGTAAATAATTATTTTTCATTTGAAAATATAACTGTTATAAACTACCAAATCAAATACATTTCAACAATAGCTAAAATATCAATGTGATCATTTGCATTTTTTACATTTTATTTGGACCATGGTTGCTCTTTCCTACAACAAAATCAACTTGACTAGTCTGGTTTTTTTTTTTTTTATATTATTCACAAATGTTTGTCTATTTGTAGGTGAGGTGAAATGTTTCACTATGAATAAAGGAGAGCTCTTGGCCACTTATAATGGTATCAATTAGGCTGATTTATTTTTCTTCACACTAGTAGCCTAAGTGCGCCGCCATGTAAAGGCCAAAACAAAAAAAACTCAAACGAGATAAAATATCTTATCTGAAGCCTTATACCATGAACCATGTACCGTTGAATGTAGGCTAGTAGCATTTCATTTGTAATCACTTTCGTGGTTTCTCCTTAGTGCTCTTGTTTCCTATTTCCTATAGGCGGTCAAAAACAATAGTCATAAAGGTCAGACCGTAAATAATGCGCAGCTAATACAAATGTGGCAGCACGCACAGAAACGCGTTTGTGGTTGCCAGATCACCAGGGTCTAACGGCTTAGAAATATATGTTTGCTATTATTAGCCAAAACCGACGTTAAATGGTCAAACCGGCGATATGGACAGTAGGCTATCAAACAGGTTCACAGTCCTCTCTAACATTTTAACAGCTTGTAAAAGTAGTAGCCAACACTCCACTTTGGGTAGTAACCAAATGTCTACCTTGCAACCCCATTAATCTCCCACACTCAGATGGAGTTCAGCAGAACACATCAACACTTACTATTTCTAATAAGGTCAGCAGCCCGGGTGCAGAGCAGACGAAAAGCTTGTCATAAGCTAGGGTCGAGGTACTGCTGTCCGAGTTTGAACCGTTATCAGCTGTGGCCGTCGTGCGTGACTCCGAATTCTCCTCCATGGTCTGGGACTGGCGGTGAAAACCTCCAATAAAGTTTCTCTTTTCATTAGGAAGTGGGCCTACTCACGTAACAACAGCTGCATAAATGTTACAGTTTCAAAACAACTTCTTTACGGGTAAGTTTATTACAACTCTAAGATGATTTTATTTCAAGGTGAGGCCACTCCACACAGTTCTACCCAAGGATTAAGAGGGTCCCATTAGCCAATAAAAATTCGATGTGACACATGACGCGCAGGCAGTTCAGAGAGAACACCATGACATAGCCTACGTTTACATTTACCAGCACGTGGGCTAGGTCTATTAACTAAATCGTACAGATTTAGGCCTAAAAATCTCAGCTATGTGCATGCTACCATTGTTAAATAAATCCGTTTGATTTTGTAGCATAATGCTCTTATTAAGCACAAGACTATGGCTAACATATAACGTGTATTGTGTATTAAATTGTATGCTATTCATGATCTCGAATATGTCTAATTTGGTTTCAATTAAATGTCTAGGCTACCACAAGATGGCAGAAAATACCAATTCGACATTTTGGACTACATTCCTTTTACCTTCTCTAGTCTTGGCTCCATGATTGACATAATGATATTTTCTTGATTGCATTCTGTACTGAGCATTGTCCAGAGCATAGAATGCTACCCAAGTGATGTTTTGCCATACTCATCCAGATGTGTCAGAGGCAGCAGGTGTTTTCTTAAATTGAGTTGAACCTCTGCAGATGGCCAGTAACCCCTACCTGTATTCAAATCTTATGTCTTCGTGAGCAAAGTTGAAATGAAAGGTTATTCATTAGAAGTGGCTGCTGAGAAACAAAAGGCAGTGTTGTCATTGATCAAATAGCATCAAAGCAAGGACACAATAAAGTTGCCAATATACAGATAGAAGGGAATGCTAAATCGGACATACTGTAGCTGACCACAGTTTCACAATTACATTTTACCATCAACACAGACCTACAGTATGTGCTGCACATCTCTCAGGCTCTGGAGGTGGCACTGCCTAAGTGATTATTTAAAGGTATCAGGAAGTCACAGCCAGGGGTAAAAAATGTCCCATATTTTCAAGGTGCACGAATTGGCAGGGGATCCTGCAAAGATGTCATATTTCAGACAAATCTCTCAGTGGTGTTCCATTTATGTGCGGAGACGGATGTGAAAGGAACAGTAGGGGGCACACTGTTGCTTTTGTGCATTTCAGTCAAGCCACAATTTGGGTTTATTCAGAGGTCTGTTTTCACCTTAGCCCTTACTAGTTGTCATTTTTGTGCTGTATTGTATCATTTATTTCTTGGAAATATTTTTTTTTCATCAAAACTAAATAAATAATGGCCTGGTTTCATTAGTTTAGAAGTTAATTAAAGCACACCACTATGCACCACTGCTCTTTGTGTGTTTTGTGTGGTGCGTGTGTGTGTGCGTATGCGTGTCTGTATGTGTGTGTGTGTGTGTGTGTGTGTTTACCTGAGACGAGCTAAGGTGTAGGTAGCGTAATAAAGTAATCTATATGACAGAGGCTGAATTGGAGGCACATCCAGGGCTGCCTAATCTGGCCCAGCTGAAGGGTAATGAAGCCTGCCATTCAGCCGCCTCTGGAAGCGGCGTCATCTCAGCTCCACACGGCTTATTAACTAGCCGACTGCAGCTGACATGCTCCCATTTGTAGAAGTTGCGCTTGTGATGAATGGATGATATTGCTGAGCCTAATTAAGTCACAGTGGATGGAACCATGCTGGGAGCAGTGATGAGATATTATTATAGGGTGGCGGCTATGCTAGCACCAAAAGAGAGTGACGGCCCAGCATCACTGTCTGAGCACAGCAGCAGCACATCTCACACAACACAGCGCAAGGTCACCATCAATGGCACAGATGCTATTAAATGATGCTCAGTTTGACAGAGTAGCAAAGAATTTTCCTACACTTTTAAAAAGCTGTTTAAATAGAAACTGTTTATTAGTTGCAGGGTAGAATGTGCCCCATGTGTTGGTAAGTTTGTTGCTAAAAGATGAAAACCAAATGGTAAAAAAAATAAATATTAAAAAAGTTGGAAAGACTGAGAGCCATCTGTTGATGAGGCAAGGAGAGCACACACTGATATGTTGGACAAACCACATCTCATGTTTTCATGTGATTATTATTGGGCTCTCCTCCGGAATTCTTCCCACTCAAAATGGAGATATCAGAGCTGATATTAGCAGATGCTCCTTGGAGGCAGTGGTGGGGAGATTAGCTTTAAGAGAACACTGAAGCTAGACAATTAATCTCAATGCAGGCGATTAAATGAGTCGCACCTGCAAGACCCAGCAGGCTTTATTTCTCCTCAATTTATTTACTGGAGTCAATCCATAACACTGCCATAAAGCCATCCTAAGTCTTCTCCATAATTACCAGCAGGCTCCCATAACCCACCTGCATTAAAACCCCTCACTCAGATGAACTCAGCTTAGCTGGGTGCAGACACAGAGGCGCTTAAAGGATCTCATAATGCATTCATGCTTCATAGCATCCTTATTCCTCTACAGTATTGTCAATAGCAAGAGCAAACAATGGTGCTTTCAAAGTTTTATGACATCATTATTTTTGCTGATTTTCATCTCATTTTATTTCCCTCATCATCAGGAAGCTGGTTTGAAATTGACGATTGTTATTTTGCTTTTGAATATATGCATTTTAAACTGATGTCCAGGGATGTGGAAATGACAATGAAAGAAAAAGGGACTAGATCAGTAACAGTTTTATTAAAATAGTATAGCTTACAAAATAGTGTTTCACAGAGCCCAATGCAGGGCCCCCTCTAGAAAGATTAATCATTCTAGAATTGAATCAACTTTTTTTTAACGCAATTAATGACCACAGTGATTTCTTAGCAGAAGTTTAAAGATGATTATTTCAATTCTACTCACAGTCTGACAAACCTATGTTGTATAGCCATTACTATCAAATGATATGTTAAGTTTGGTTTACACCTGTTAGCCACAGTTAGCCTTGTTAACGTTACAGTAGTCTACATACATTTAGCTAATTTGGTGTTCATTTAGCTAATTTAGCTAGCTACTTAGCTGATTTGGTGTTAAATTTAGCTAACCAATTGAGCTAATTGGTATACTAAAGTGTATTTTCTCTCATAATTGAAAAGATGTTGCCAGGTAATAAGCTCAACAATTAAATAGTATCAAATTCAAAATATCAAGATTCTGCTAATGTGCATTACCACTACCACAACAAAAGACAACAGCAGGTTGTGGTTGAGCTACGTGTAGGTTTGTTCCAGGGGCTCATGATACCACATTAGCACTTTTATTTGGCAAAGAAATTCACAGACCAATTCTAATTCAAGGCTATGCATTATACACTGTTGTGATTTTCATAGTTCAGGCATACCAAGATATTTCTATAAACTCATCGCCTACATATCAACAGTTTGCCATCCAGGGGTGGACAGTAGGCCTATTTACTTGATTACTGTAGGCTACTTATTTATGATTTTTGAGTCTCTATATTTTACTTCAGTATGAATTTTGTTGGAAACTTGTGACTTTTACTCCACTGCATTTGAAAGACAAATAGGCCTACTGTAGCCTACTTTTGACTCCGGTATATTTGAAATATGAGCTTGAACTACGAGTACGAGTACTTTTTAACCACATTTGAAGTGATTCTTAAAATGCAATAATGCGATACACCATCTGAGCAGGTTTTGATATGTAGCCTAATGAGTGCGCATGCGCAAGTGTTCAGATTGAAATAATGCCTTATACAGAGTCGACAATCTTGATCTCTGGTACATTTCTTATAGAATTAAGTACTATAAAGTACAACACACCATATTAAAGTAATTTTTTTCAATAGGTCAATTTGAACTTGGCTGTGGTATTGGTGACAGCAGAAGCATAATAACAGCATAAGAACATCCTCCATGTAGCCTAGGAGAACCCAGACCAACCTGTTAGCAATTGAGATTTGAGAAGTGGTCTGGTGTTAACCAGGCTATCCTCCATGATCATTGTGAAGTTGGAATGTAATTAGACAATCACCTGACATTCACCACATTCAGCTAGATCTTTAGCATATTAGCATTATCATTGTACGATAAATAATCAACTCATAATTGAGTTATCTGGTTTTGTATTCAGTTGTGAAAATGTTTTACATTTGTGAACAGAGAATGAATAATGATTTAAAGTGTATTATTACATCTATTTGAACAGTTGCAAAGTTATGAAAATGTGAAATGTTTTTGCTGGATGTAAGGGACTAAAGGTCTGTTCAAGTCCCTGTCCAAATAATTAAAAAGGAAAAATACTTGTACTTTTGAATATTTAGGTCTTTTTAAAAACAAGTACTACTGTACTTCAACTTAAGTAAAAATGTTATGATGATTTAGCAACTTTCACTTGTATTGGAGTAATATTTGACAAGGTTTATCTATATTTTCACTGAAGTTAAGGAATTGTGTTCGTCCACCTCTGTTGCCTTCCCACATTAGATTGTTGTGCCTATCTTTATGCAGTAAAGGCTTGAATATTTTAACCCTGTTCAACTGTGTGCTATTCCTTTACTTTGAAAATATAGGCCACATGTATGGAGAAATGGAACCACTACAGTCCGAGATAAGAGCAGGGGTTGTGCTCTGAATGAACAAGTATACAGTACTGCTCTGAGAGTCAGACAGTAATAAATAAAAGTGAATCATGACAGCACCCCACACCCAATCTATAAAAAATGAAAAAGGGTGTGTGTGGGGGGGGGGGGGGGGGGGGGGGGTTGAGATCGTTTTTGGTGAGGTTTGAAAAAATGGATGGGCAGGCGTGGAGTGATGGCCACTGGAAGACAGGACCAGACAAAGATCAAAGGTCTGACATTCCTCAGTTGTATGGCGGTGCTGTGAGTTGTTAGCTCAGGAAGGCTGTGAGGATTTGACAAGGCAGGAGACGTCAGGTAGACTCATTAATGCTGTATCCCACATGTAAGCCTCTGGTTTGCAGGCCATATGCAAACATTTAATTTGGGTTAGTGGGGGGTGGGTTGATGGGTGAAACATTATACAGCAGAACTTGGAGGAAGAATAGGCCGAGATGTGTCATAATTCAGAACAAGTAATCTGCTTACCATAGGGTCTTACAGATCTGTATCACCCAAGCACATTCACCTCAGGTAAATTTACTGTAGGCTATAGAGTAATTCTTCATTCAGGCTCATGTATGCTGTGATTTTTTCACAATTTCTGCAAACATGCTCCAGTTCAATAGAGTTTTCCCATTTAGCGTGCCTCCCTTTGTTGACTGAGTTGAGATGTTTCAGAGAGCAGTGGAATGTAGTGAAGCCGTCGTACTGTAGATGACTCATGGACAGTCTTAGTTTCAGTCATCTGCCCAGCAGTGATGAATACATACAATGGAATTGTCTTTAATAACATATAACCTGCCAAGTTTTTGTATTGTGAAAACAGCTATCATACCTAGGCAGTGTGTGTGTGTGTGTGTGTGTGTGTGTGTGTGTGTGTGTGTGTGTTGCACCATGTGTTTTGTCTCTCTCTTTCTTACTTCGCTTGCCCTCTCTTTATATATCTAGTATATAATTTTGTTTTGTCTTATGATATTCTTGCTCAGCATCAAGCATGGGGAAATTTGAAGAGAATCGTTATCATGACAAATTGTATAGCCTTTCATTTGTCTCATTTTCCCAACCAGAGTATGATCAAGAGAACAATAATTTCATTGAAAGATGTATAATTGCTTAATTACAATGATTGCAATAAAGTACAAGGGACCAGGTCTAGTTCAAATTATTATGGTTATAAGAACAGAGAATCAGGAAAATGTTTTAACAAGAGTACAGAATTGCCCACGTTGAACAATATTATCAAGCACTGGAGTTGGGGGCCTACTGTTTCACATACCAGGCAATAATCCTTCCCAGCCTTTAGAAAAATGATGTGGTACAGTACATATGATGGTAATTTTTATTGCATGTAAATATCTTAATGCTTGAAGGAAATGCGCTGCTTGCCACTGTTCAGTATATTCATATAGCATGGGGCTCATTAAAAAGCTATAACTCATTGTGCTGTAATCTTTAGGGAATATGTAATCTCAGTAGAATATAGAGCAGTCCAATGCTTGTACTGTACATATACAAAATGTGAGCCATGTCAGTTAGTTTCCTCATAGATCTGTTAGTTAACAGTTTCCTTTCTGTCTCTTATACATTTCACCCTGTGCTGTGAACAGTATGTATAATTGAATGCATGTTGTATCATGGGTGAATGTGTGTTTGTGTATCAGCCGCAATGTGTATATAAGTGTCTGTGTGCTTACGTGTTTAGTGTGGAATCGTGTGTGTGTGTGTGTGCGTGTGCGTGTGTCTATGTGTATGTGTGTATGTGTCTATGTGTGTGTATGTGTCTATGTGTGTGTGTGTGTGTGTGTGTGTGTGTGTGTATGTGTCTATGTGTATGTGTCTATGTGTATGTGTGTGTGTGTGTCTCTATGTGTATGTGTATGTGTCTATGTGTATGTGTCTATGTGTATGTGTCTATGTGTGTGTGTGTGTGTGTGTGTGTGTGTGTGTGTGTGTCTATGTGTATGTGTCCATGTGTATGTGTGTGTGTGAGCCTGAGCTGCTGTTCTGGCCCCTGCTGTGTATTTAAAGCTTAGATGTGTTGCTTAAACGCCTCCTGCTGCTGTGGCACAGTGCAGCGTGTCTCCTGCACCCTTGCTCCGCTCCGCGCCGCGCCGCTCTCTCTCTCGCCCGTCTGGTTGCCACGCCGGCGCATCCCCGGCAGTCCGCATCTCCCCCAGATGCCGGCGCGTAATTGCCCGGTGTTGGGCTGGCACAATAGGGAAGGCACATGTTCGCCTCCCCCACCTCACTCCGCATCCTCCACCTCCATTCCACTCAGCAAGTCCTCCATCACGCACACATACACATTACACACACAAGCTCACGCACATACCACATGCAGATCTCCAGACATGACTCTTGTTCTGACATAATGGATTCCAACATGTTCAGTGGACGAGTTCAAATCTTTTGTGAAAACCAACCGTTTTTGTCTACCTTTGCCCGTGACCTGGTGGCGGCCATGGCGTCATGGTTGGTTTTTGCCTTTCTTTTAGTGTGTGTGTGTGTGTGTGTGTGTATGTCTGTGTGTGTGTGTGTGTGTGTGTATGTGTGTGTGTGTGTGTGTGTGTGTGTGTGTGTGTGTGTGTGCGTGTGTCTGCATGTGTGTGTGTGTTTGTGTGTGTGTGTGTGTGTGTGACTGGGTGTAGATCGGTGTGAATGTGGGTACAGCCCTGACACAGGCGATATGCCAGAGCATATCTAATCAGCATTCCTGCGATCGAGCCGGAGCTCAGAGAAAATAGATCCCCAGTCTTGCAGCGGTGGCCCCCTGCTGTGCTACCTGTCAAAGCCTATATTTCCCCTCCAGCTCCCCAAAACAAGCCACAAGCCTCCACCTCACAGCACTCATTTATTACTTATCACTGCATCACCTCCACCACCACCACACACGGCACACAATCCACCCACTTGCATTAAGGCAACACAAATGCTGTTTGTGTGTGAGCTTGAGGATATTTTTGTTGGTATTCCTATGGTTTGGTTAGCGTTAGAAGAAGTAAAGAAGTAATTGTGTTAAGAAGATATGTGTGGTTCTGCGTGTAAACGTATGATGTCTGTTGTTAATAATATGAGAAATGAAAATGGTGGTGGTACAAGTTTTCCATCAAAATGGTGGACTTTGGGGGAAAAAAATCTGTGAACCCAAGAACCGGAGAAAATGGTGGCTCCATTTTCTGTTGCAGGGCGTATGATTTTTATCACTTGCAAAGGGGATATATTCTCTCCGTGGTATGCAGTGAAAATCATTTGCATTTTTTTTCAACAGTGTGAAGTATCAAAGGCGGTTCCCTGCTGAGCAGCCAATGCACTGAGCTGGCAGAGGCATGAATTTTTCAGCAGCTCTCTCCCTCCCTTTCTCTCCCTTTCTCTCCCTTTCTCTCTTTTCCTGTCGGTTCAGTCGATACGCTGCCAAGACGAGGAGCTCTCTGGCTGCATGTGAACGAGCCGAGCAGCTTCCCCCTGAATGCCAGCAGCCTCACAAGCTGCACCCAGAATTTAAAGAGGAAATAAACAGATGAATAAATAAATGAACTGAAATATCATGTTTATCCATTTGCACCCAAACAAGGTTCCTTGAGCAGGCCTATGGGAGCCGCCTCAGTGGAATTCTCATTCATTAAGGCTTTGTTGAACAAGATTTGAATCTAAATAATCATAACCCCACCATGTATTGTGGTGTGGTGCTGTCAAATCAATGTGCATGGCTTCCCTGAGAGGACTGCTGAAAAATTGATCAGTACCCAGAAACACCCAGAACTTAATTTCAACCAATTCTTACAAATGCTTTTTGTGTTTTGTCATGTATTTTCATGACAGCTGTGGCTACTGGAAATGCACGGTATTGGTATGATTTAGAGATATGATGATATTGAGACTTTTTTCTTTTTACGTAAACAAGGGTAGGCTACTCAGTACAGTTTTGAAATACATTGAATTAAGTTTATATTTAAGTAAGAGAGTCGGTTACGTCAGTCAAAACTGATAAAGTTGTTGTCGATGTTATGTTTTTAATAGAAATATTATCTTAAATCGATAGATAGATAGATAGATAGACCTATTAATTATAATATAATAATAGGCTATAATAAGTAATAATAATATAGTAATATAATAATATAGTACTACATAATAATAACAATATCAATAATAATAATAACAACAAGCTAAACAACAACAACAATAATAATAATGATAATTTATTGTGTTTTATGCCGCTTTTGGTTTGCAAATTTAGTAATTTCTGTGAAATGTTGGTTGTGATGGTTAATGCCACATTAACAATGTACAGTAAGTGTGTGAGTATAAGACATACATTAAATAAAAGGTTGTGGTTTAATTATTATTCATCCATAGTCCTCACTATCACATTTTCAGTTTAATAATTTTGTTGCTAACTGTACAAATACCTTTTAATTTCTACATACTTATTTAGAGCACATGCTTTCTTGTGGGCCGTAGCAGTCTTTCCATTCACCTGTTCATGTTGCCTTATTAAATGACAGATCATTTAAGTGTTATGAAGGGTATATATATATCTATGGACTTTTTTTCTGTGCACATGCTGAATCAGACTAGGCCCTCAATACAATAACTAGCCCTAAAGACCTATAAAACATAATGTATTTTTATATGGAGTTATATGGAGTTATTTTTTCTTCAAAAAATATATTATAATATACAGTATGTTTTCTTCAAACATGTTTATGAGACTTTACATGTATAGGGGGTATAGACTATATGAGTGCATGAAGAAAAATAAAGCACATGAGAAGAGAATAAGAATCAGCACCCATCCATGATGGAGAGGGTGAGAGTGTGATAGTGTCTTTAGATATGAATCACCACCCCCCGCTACACCATCTAACTGCAGCTCATGGACGTTCTAACACACCCATATGAGTCACCACCCCCCGCTACACCATCTAACTGCAGCTCATGGACGTTCTAACACTTGCACCCCAAGGCAACTCTGCTAACATGTATGGAGGAACGCATTACTGAGGAGGTAATGACATTCACATACTACAGAGTACTATGGGCTCTACAGGCAGAGCTCTGTCTCTACCCTTTCCCATCCCCCACTCTGTGTGTGTGTGTGTGTGTGTGTGTGTGTGTGTGTGTGTGTGTGTGTGTGTTTCTGTGTGTGTGTGTCTGTGTGTGTGTGTGTGTGTGTGTGTGTGACAATATTTACAGTGCTGCTGGAATCAGAGTGCTGATAATAGGCCGTCTCAGTGTTTTATGAGGCTAATGGGCAGGCCTTCCTCATCTCTCAGCCCAGCGGGGCGGCTGGATCTGCCGGACACTGATAACACACATCAGATGGGCCGGCTCAGGTCCCCACACAGCTACTCAGAAACACACACACACACGCTGGTCTCCACACCAAGACACAGAGTTGCTAATGTTGGCCTTCACCAATATACACTGTCCATTTCCTGACCAATACAGACAGTCAGTGGTGCCCAGCTCAGTCTGTCAGTGTCTAGCCCATAAACTGACCACATTATGCTCTTTTCTCCTTCATTCAGAAATCCATTTTTTCCATCAAAATGATATGTGAATTATGCTACCTGCTGCTGGTGACTATACTGTATGTTAGTCAAGTATTAGTCCTGTTGAAATAAGCGGTACATTAAAATATGCAGAAACGACTTTCAAGTACTTCACTTCACCGCCAACATGGCATCCAATAACTAGTATTATTATCTTGACATTAATCAAACAAAGACAACAGACATGGTGAGAGTGAGGAACACAAATAGTCTTTGATTGAGAGTAAGGTGTCATGTAGGTGTAAGGAGTGATTATCATTACAGTTAGTGCTTGGTTAATAAGAACGTCAGCTGACTGACAATAACCCAAAACAGTAACTAGTCTTTACATGTATGGAGGTTAACCTGATAGCTATAGCATTAATAGCCTGGAAGCTGATACCATTACTGGATTGGAGTGGACTGGATTGGATTGGATTGGATTGGACAAGTGAGCATTAATGAATGATTTTGGGTTAAAAATAATGTGTTACCATATCCTAATGTCAGCCAATAGGTTTATGCTGTGAATTCAATTTCATTGGAGATATCATGGCTCACAGCTACCTACACAAAATGAGCTTTGTGAGGCCAAACTGGAGGTTAGCAGGAGCATGCTGTGAGAGAGAAGGGAGTGATCTACACATGCAGGGTCAGTGCAACTGTTCACTGTGTGAATTCACTGAATGATGCTCAGGTGGAAATGTCACCATAAGGCAGCAGTGCGTCATTTGTGTTAAAACAAATGTCAGGCGCAAATCCTGGGACTATGTTTACGATTGAGATGAGAATGAGTGCTCATGGCAGGAGGGGTTTATGGGGGAAAGGTTTATCTGAAGGGTGAAGGAGCCCTCATGGAAGATATATAAGACGGAGAAAATCCCATGTTGCCATATTGACCCTGCTTAGAACCCGTCTATATTTACAGGTCTGCACTGCATCGCATTGATCTCCCATGAAGCCCTTGCTAGCCCAACAGGGCAAAACTCCATTGAGCTCACAGCACCTTCTTATTGTACATCTTACATCCAGCCTGTGTTGTCCATAGTATGTTACATACATTGGCTAAAGTGCAGTCTTCCCATTACATATCACACCATGTCCTACTATTCTCCTTTACCCATCTGGTTGCTGAGGCAAAAGGGGAAACTGTTTTCCAAAAGGTAAAATTGGGGGCAAGGCTGAACATTCAAGCTTCTACAGATGTTTTGAACTGTTCGCCTTTTATGGAGTACAACTGGCTTGACATTTTCATAAATAAAATAGGTCAAATAAACAAATAAAGGTAAAAATAAACAGGATAAAATATATTGATAGATAGATTTTAAAAATGTCTGCAACTTAATTGTCCGTGTGCCAGAGTGTCACTGGCATGTTCTGTGCTCGTGGGTTTACTTCTACAAACTAGATAGCATTAGACAGATTTTATGCTGGACATATTGCATATGCTTCGAAGTGTCTCTGGCTCACTGAAGCATCAACAAAGGTTCAAATGAGATCAAACACACTGAATGGGCCAATTCATATGCTTTCTGCTGCCACGTGAGATGTGGACATGCTTACACTGCACAGCACTCAGTGGGCCCTTTGGTCAGTGGTGCTGCACCTGTTAGCCATTCTGGATTATTTCCCCCGTCAAAGCCAACAATGGCAGGAGACAGTCATCAGGCCCAACAATAGCAGCTTTTGTAGCTCAGTTAATGTGAAAGTCGGAGGGCCCGGGCACTTCAGCTCAGCGCTGGGCCATGGAGGTGGAGGCCCACATCAAAAAGGTGCTGCATTAGGTGGTGCTCTGGACAAAAACCCTTTTGAACATTTCTGTGACAACAGAACGGCACAACCAAAGACAAAATTGCTCATTTTATTTTAGCAGCGAAGTAGGCTATTTTAAAAGGCTTTTTGTTTTGGTTTCAGTATGCCGGTTTTTCTAGTTTTGTTTACAGAAATCTATTATTTCCATATACATTACATTGTGAAAAGACCTGTTGCTAGCTCCAACATTTTGCAGAGCTTCAGATGTACATCTATAGGACATTTGTAGCACAAGTTATGCCTGGCTAATGATACCCTGTACCAAAAATCCTTACTTATGGTAAAGCTTATACACAAAGGCTTATTTTCAAAATAATAAAACAGTCACAATTATATTAATTTGCAATAATGTAGAAAATTCATGTTTATTTCCACAGTGAATTATCCAGTAATATGTCATTGTCAATATATTTCAGGCTATTGAGGGACCAAAGTGTATGGTTTTAACCATATGAAAATGTTTCTGTATGGTTTTAACACCATCTATACAGTTGTGTTTAATATTATTATACTTGTGAAATGTACCTGGTTTTGAGACTATTTCTCAGTAACCATTTGAAGCAAAAAAGCTTTTCCTATGAAAACCCATCCATTTAGGACCTTCACAATGCCTACTCAATGTCTGGCTCAGCGCTCTTGTCTGCTGGTGGGGCCAATAAGAGAAGCCTAACAAGGTCTGCCCTGATCAGAGGGAGCCGGTGGTGGGGTGCGACGGGGCAGAACATGCCCCCTTGCTCCCCCCAGCGGGGTGTGGATGAGCCGGAGTGACAGCCAGAATCACCTTCAGCAGACGTCTCCCTCAGCCCTCCCTGAGTGGCGAGACCAGTGACGCCTGCTGAAAAGTTGATGAAAGCCAAGTTAACATTGATTTCCAATGGTGAGCCACACTCAAATTTAATTGTTCTCAGCCCGGGTTGCAGTACAGGTAATTCTTAATGGATGGAAATCGATCGTGGATGTTCCACATATACTGCTATAATGGAAGCGATGCCACAAGGTGCAACTGAAGTAAATAAAGGGGGGAATTTCTAATGAAGATTCTGAAAACAAGTTTCTTTGATCTCTTGGAAAGCTTAGAAACATCTCTACCAGGGATACAGTTCTGTGGCTTTAAAACAGGCAGTAAAATGCCATGGTGCTTAATGACATTAGAATAAGATACATTGGACACATTAGAAACAATCCTTTATGAATACTAATGTATATCCTTATGTCTCATTCCGTGCGAAGTTGCAATCTAAAAGGAGAAATATCCCATGAGCAGCCACAGGAACAGGCAGGAGAGCTCAGTGAAGCTGTACACTATGGAAACCAGCGTGACTGCTTCACCACGGCTTGTCATTCTCTGCAGGGACTCTGGCCTTTGTGCTCGTCCATTTCCCTGCCAAGCAGCAGGCACAGGAGAGACTCTGTCACGAGGCCACATTGTCATGGGAACATGTCCGCCACAGCTGATGCTTTTTGGGGTGGGGGTGCTTCGGAAGCGTTCCAGACAGGTGAGACACCTTTCCTGTGCCAAGCCTGAAGCCGAAGTCCAACTCCCACGGGTTGACTGTGCCCATGTGCCAGACAGGCCAACATCCCCCCTCATTCTGAGCCTCTGTCACACAATGAGATATGTGCCATGGAGTATGCAAAAAGACTCCCTGTGTGTGTGTGTGTGTGTGTGTGTGTGTGTGTGTGTGCATGTCTGTATGTGACAAACAGAGGGTAGCTGACCTCATTGTAGACATAATCACACAGATCAAAACCGAGTTTCTTTGTTAGCATATGTCTTTTCTTTTCTCTTATTGTCACTATGTTATTTATATAAGTATTTTCGACTGTCCTTTACAAAAACAATGACAAGACGCTGTGGCAAATACTGGCAATTACCCTACAAGCCACGGCCCTCCGTGAGAGGTGGTCCAGAGGCAGAGCTTCCTGTAGCGCTGGAGCTCGCGCTCATTGTGCTTTAGCATCACAGGCAGGAGGACTCCACAGCACAGCACAGCACAGGTGACAGAATGAGAGAGAGATAACAAGCCGCCTGTCTCTGGTAATGACACAGCAGGCTTAGGCCTTCCCTGCTGAGCACTGTTGGGTGCATACGCATTCAGTGTGTGTGAGAGAGAGACAGAGACCGAGAGAGAGAGAGAGAGAGTTTGTGTGTGTATGTAGGTATGTGTGTGTATGTGTGTGTGTGTGTGTCTCTCTCTCTATGTGTGTAATGTGTATGTGTGTAGATAATGTGCATCTGTGTGTAGGTGTGTGTGTAGGGGTGTGTGTGTGTGTGTTGCTGGACACACCAACGTGTCTGTTCCCTCTTGCATAGATATCAGCAGCAGCCCACTGAGGTGGCCATAGCCTGGGCTTGCAGCAGGATCACTACAAAACACTGATCAACACAGCTGCACACTCACCATCTCTCTGGACAGAGTCCATGCGCTCCAGTAATTCCTCTGTTTTCTTCAGTCTGAACAAAAAGACTACAGTGAGTATCAAGTGTAGGCCTATACAACAATATGTAGTACCAAGTTGTTTTTGTTTCACACATGAATTGACTGAAACTTCCACCTAGTAGGCTACAGCTGAAGGACTAAACTTGGTCTAATATCCTGCAACACGGGAGACCAGAGAGAGCAAGAGGTGAGGTGGAATACCCCGACCTTTCAGAGTGTGATTCAGCAGCAACTTTCTCACTTCAGCTTGATTATCTTCAGTAAACCCTGACACAGCAGTTTGTTGACCCACTGCTTGTTACAGGCAGATCTCCGGCTCCATTTAAACTTTGCTGATGCACCGCTCCCCATCCTCAAGATGTCTGGGAGGGGGAAAAAACGCTGTACAATTTGGCACTCCATTGTCCTCGTGGGCAAATTGTGGAAGCACAAGTCTCTCCAGGCATCATCAGCAATCTTATCTGCTTCCTGATACGCATCTCCCAGGAGGAGCAGAGAGAGTGCTGGGACCTGATGGCAGATTACATTTAGCCAAACTCCTGACTCCCCCATTCTTATTCATGGGCCTCCCCACTCCACAGCCTGGCAGCGCTAATCAGCCTCGCATGATGCGTGGGGCTCAAGCTCATTGGGAGATGAGGAAGTTCCCTGCACAAAACAAAGGCCTGTGTGTCCTCTGCATTGTCTTTCTCCAAGAAACACGATAAAGGCAGTGTCCGCTGGAGGACATAGTTTTAGCAGTGCTCCGCTCTAACTGCCCCTTAACAACAGCGAGCTTACTTTTGGACATAAATGAGAGTGAATGAGAGCTCTGTAGAATATCAAAGGTCTGCAGAGATGATCGTGGCCTTTGGTAAACCCACAAATGTTTTAGAGACTGCATGTAAAACGTCTACTCCTTTTAGAATGAGAATGTTTTCGCGCGTGGATGCTAATGTTGCTCGTGTAGACAGCCTGAGCTGCGAGATGCTAATGGCGCTCGTGTAGTCAGCCTGAGCTGCCAAAAGAGCATGTCATGCGCTGTCGCCATGACACTTTGAGGAAGAATATGATTGGCAGGCTTTGTTTATCAGCTGTAAGACACTGAAATCCCAGTAACCATTCGGATGGTTTATTTATTCATGCTTGGTTACAGAAACAGAGGTATCACTAAGCAAGCCGACATCATGCATGCTATGGCTAATCCTATTATCCTGTTGCTGTAAGTTCTGTGGAACTGTGACATTAAACTTTCCGATCCAAATTAGCATAGGCTCCCATTGGAAAGTAAACTTTTCATGGATCATCGTTGTCCAAATGTATTGTCTCCGCTGAATGTTCCATCAGTAAAATAAATGCCTGTTTAGGTACGCTCGCTTTGAAAAGAGATTATCTCCAGGCTAAAAACAATAATCAGATGTCTCACCAGGTTTTACTGCAATCTAATTCAGAGCAATCCTAAGCTGTTTAAATGAGGCTGTGATCATATTAAAACACCCTCTGCTTCCTGAAAAGTCACACTGAACAAGCTCATTGGGAGACACTGTCTCTGGAAGGAGACACAGCCAAGCAGACAACGGCATATCCAAGCTTGTATCCAGCTCTTTAAGAATGCAGGGGGGGGGGGGGCAGGGGGGTTATTTACCAGAAAGACCTGCCCTCTGGTCTGCCCTGTGTGTGTATTGTCTAGCAGTCTGTGCTCTGGACTCGAGCGCCACATCAGTGCTGAGAAGTGACTGCGAGACGGAGCTGGCGTCTGCACTCGCTAAGGGCCAAGTTCACACAGAGACATTTTAAAATGCTGCCAATGAAAACAGTTTTGCCCCAAACAGCTTTTGTATACAAACAGAAGCATTGCTCCCAAACCCCCCCCCCCCCCCCCCCCCCTGCGGCCAGCATGCTGTCAAGCTCGGCGGTGCGGAGCGGAGCGTTGCGGTTGTGGAGCAGCGCGGAGCAGCTCGGTCTGACACGCTGGAGAGCAGCTCCCCGCGAGCGGCGGGCAGGCGGGCGAGGGAAAGCCGAAGGTCAGCTCCCGCCCTCGGGCGCGCTCATTTGCATGCGTTTGGGGCGGACCCCGCCGCTGCTCGGCTGCTGGCTCTCACAGCAGGCCTTCATTTCCATAATTGATGAAATATGATAATGATGCAAGCTGGCGCGGGCTGCTGCTGGCTGATGCTGCTGGTGTGAAGCGGAGGCCTCTCTGGAGGACGAGGCCCAGGGGCCTCAGAGCCAAACGGTGCCTGGGGTGCTGAACAGTGGATGGACCTGGGCTTTGTTTCGTCTATGGACTCACATTCCTCTACATGCCAGATGTTTTATTATTCTTTACTTTTGGAGTGCTATAAGCTCTGTTATTAGCTTATTTTTGGATGTGTTGTAATCTTTAGGAAATGTCTGGTAATAAGATAAATTATTTATTTTGCCATATAGGAATAGTTTTTGGTTGAGTTCTGAGCTACGGTTTGTTTGGATATATATGTTAAATGCTGTTCATCCTAAACCATTTTTGGTTACATTACTAATACTCATCAGATACCTAGCTTGTTTATATGTATTTCTTCATAACAGAGGCATAACATAAGCATAACGTACTGTAATCACAAACCTCAGGCTAAATAGAATGAGATTTCTGTGAGAGTTCCATTTGTGAATCCACCAGAACAGCAGTGGTTAAATCATACATGTATGATATTACAGTGTTTCTAAATCTCACCACATCAAGAATGTAAATGTTTTACAGTATTTAATGATTTTCTGCTCTACATCAAAACCAGCATGATTAATATTTAAATAAATATCTAAATGTTTTTCTGGCTTAAAAAAAATCTTGAAAGAGCATAGGGCATAGCACTCTCCCACGCAATACTCAACAAACCACGCTCTCTCTCTCTCCCTCTCTCTCCCTCCCTCTCTCTCTCTCTCTCTCTCTCTCTCTCTCTCCCTCTCTCGCTCTCTCAGCTTGTGCCCTGCTCCCCATGCTCCCCATGCTCCACATGCAGGCATATGTTGTGTGAGTGCCTGGACGAGTGCCACATGCTGCAGCGCTGCCCTGCTCTCTGCGGCGGCCCCCGTGCCACCTGTGCTCTCTCTCTCTCCCCACTCGGCTCCGCACGATGAGCCCAGGGCACCACAGGCCCCGCGGGCCCCCGCCGCACACCTGTGACACGCGCCGGGGCCTCTCCAGCCACGACTCCCAGCCACGCTCACTCCTGTCAGCCATCCAAGTCCCAGAATAAACAACCTATTTACATCTCATTCCACCTCATTTCTCAAGTGCTGAGGGGGGGAGTGTGTGTGTGTGGGGGGGGGGGGGGGGTGAGGCTGAGGACGTCCTGAGGCAGTGTGTGTGCTGACATTTTTGTTTAATTGCTAAAGCAGTGCCCAGAGTGGAGAGAGTGAACACAACACTGCCATCACAAGTTCAATCTTCACATTTCAGCCATTTCTGCAGGTGTCACCTTCCTGGGCACGCATGTTACCCCACACTCAGAGTTTCTCTGTTTCCTAACTCAAATCTCAGAGCTGGAGAAAAAGCCCATTCTCTCTGCAAGCGCCAGGGCTCCTAAAAATATAGCTCTCATGCCTTGCTGCTTTCTTATGAGGTAATGAAGCATCCTGTTCCTATTACACGGTCAGGAAAATAACATCATTTGTCACAGCAATTCCTATCTTACGGCAACACTGATTGCTTTATGAAAGTAAATTGAATGGCTGTTGGTGTTATGAGAAGCCCAGGCACTGGGGAAACACTATATGGATAGTGGCGTACTGACTTCATCTGTGTATTAATAGATATTTCACCGCCTCATATCTCCATCTAAATCAAACAGAGGCAGATTGGATGGCAGTCACTGTGCCTGATGAACAGCACTCACCTGTGACTGCAGGAGTGACCCGCCATTGTTGCACTTCCTGCTTTGAATTCTATAGCATCCTTATCAGCAGCAGATACACCATTTAGCATTGCCATTCAGCCGTCTCCACTATGTGGATGCAATCAGCGTGGAGGAGATTACCACTCACCTTATTGAACGATAGCAACCTGAATCAAAGTGAAATTAAAATGCCTTACAGCTATAATGTGCTCCATCCATGCGTACTGATGACCTTGCCGGCTGATATCATCCACTGGAATTAGTGCCCTGAAATGTGTTGAATCAGATATTGACTAAAAAAAACCTATCTTGTACTGTTACTGCAGCATTGGAAATGATTAAGGGTGGTGGTTATTTGGAGGGCAATAGTTAACAACATCATATAGACAGGTGCAAGTATTTAGTTTTCCTATGCATATATACATACAATACAATACAATACGTATATATCTTAACAGTAACACAATTGGTTCTTCATCACTTTTGATAAAATAATGTGCTATGCTACACTGAGCATACTAACATTGTCATACTAACATTGTCAACACATTGTTGAAGACTGGTTTGCCCAGTCATCAGTTCCATAGGATGTTGCCACGCAAGGCCTGAGAGCAAAGCGCAAGGCTACATGAAACACAGTATCAATCTCTTCATCTCTCTGAAGCGCGCACATCCGAGAGGAACTGTCTTGTCTGTGACGTGTGACGTGTGAGTGAGGCAGGGGCAGCGCTCAGTTCCACGGCCCTGCTGATCAGATAGCGCGGTGGCAGGGCCCTATCAGAACACTCCATCTGGAGCTACCGAGGCGTGGGCTGCAGGTTTGCGTGCAAACACAGCAGGCAAACAGTTACATGTAGGTAGGCAAGGACAGATCTGATGCTTATCCTGCTAGCGTGCAGCTGATGATGCAAGGCCTTGGTCATTTTCTTAGGAAATATTGATATTTCATCAGGGCATTGCTCAGTATTGTCTGTCTGACATTGTATGTCATTGAAATATCTTGATTCCAAACAGGCCCCATGGCATTTTGATTTGGTTTTGCTGTCAGAGGAAAAGAACATTATGACATTAAGTATTATGTTTATTACATAATAATTGTTTATTATGTTGATGCCATTCAATTCTGACTGTAACAACAACAACAGCAGTGGTCACAAATTGGAGTTCCTTTGGGGTTTGTTTGAAGGCCAAATGGTGTGGGTACACCTGAACACAGGGATGGACCACACGTCCCACACTAATCCTCACGACACACACACAGAGAGAGAGAGAGAGAGAGAGAGAGAGAGGGAGGCCTATAAACAATTTTTTAAACTAGGCCATGGCAGCGGCTTCCTGCCTGGCTCAGATGTGCCTCGTATCTGGAGGTGGGCGGCCTCTGAGGTCCTGCTGGGGAGGCCAGCACTTGGTGCCCACCTGGTCCTCACGGTGCCCGGCCGGCGGTAGCGCATCACCTTGGTCCTTCAGCACAGCTGACGTGGGATGAGCAGATGGGCTGCTTTGAAAAAACACACTAAATAGTGAATCTTGGAAATGGTTTTGAAATGAATGCGGTAATAAGTAGGGTGCTAGGCTGTTTCCTGCTGCCACAACAGTGTGCTTTGTGATGTTTTTCCTGCCATAACAGTTCCACAGATGCCAAGCTGAGGCATCTAAATAATTAAAACAGAGTGTAGCTTGCAGTTCTACCATTCACAGGTTTGTTATTGACTTAAGCGCTAACTGTGCTTCTCACCATGGTAAACATGGCCCTAATTTTTGTCCCCGAGGATTTCCATGCTGGCACAAGCCCGCTGATTGCAGTTGGGATCCAAGACATGACTCAATGTTTCTGGCACAGAATCGAGTTCTTGGGCAGCGTCTCATTTCAATAAAAACAGCATTCTGCTTCATTAAATGCTAAGTACAGCACAGTCTCTCCCAGTGCTGTACAGCTCCAGCACAGCACAAATATTGGACAGATGGGATACTAAAAGAGAAAGACTGCATTGAGATATTATGCCATGTTACGTCTTCTGACTTACAGTGTCCTATTCACTTACTTGACAGCTCCACTCTCCAGTTAATATGGCAACATAATCGCCCCCTAAATAACACGGAGAGGCAGAGCGCACTCCCATATTTGGATAGCTCTCCGTGGTTTTGTGGGGTGTTTTTAAAGGGCCCCGCCTGCTCTGAAAGGCTGCCTCACCTCCCCCCTGACCACCGCGCTCTCCACTGGGCTCCCGGGCTCCCATGAGCGCCCGCTCCTCCAGCGGACTCGCTGGGTGATGGTCTTTCCGTGCTGGCTGCCAGCGGGAGCTCCTGCAGTCGGACGCCGCTCCACCCCGACTGTGCAGCACCGTCAACCAGGGGCCTGCCCTGCCAACCTTGACATGTGCGTCCTGGACTGGGCGCTGTGCTGCGGCCGTGCTGGGCCTCGCGTGTGGACTTCCAGTAAATGATGGGGCTGTGGCATTGACGGATGGTCTGTGGCTCACCAGTCCCCCATAATTACAGGTCTGCTGTAGGGCTCCCAGGCCCCGCTCGGAGTTCTGGGAAAAGGCAACACAGATGGAGCTATGAGGCACACACACACACACACACACACACACACACACACACACACACACACACACACACACACACACCAGGACACTCAGCAAGTGCAGGCCTGTCGTGGCAGCAGGGGCACTGAGTGCAACACACACACAGACACACACACATACACACACACATACAAACACACACACACACACACACTTAAAAACACACTCAAAAACACAGGCCATTTTTAGAATCTTCAACTTTGTGTAAATCATGACAAATCCTACTTTCACCAGAGCAATAAAAGCAGCATTTTAACTACAGCCTCTGGCCACTTTGGACTGATTCCATTTATGAGATACTGGACTGGTCAATATTAAATGTGCACCAGAACATTAGATAATGACCGTAAACCTTCCAAAAGTCTTTATACTCTCTTTGTAGGCCTACTGCAGTGTTTCACAACAATAGGACTAAGTAGTGACTGCAAATATTGCAAACATTGATATACTGTATTGTTATACTACAGGCTTTTTTAATGGTGTCTTGTGCCATACTTTTTTCTGCTGTGATCTTCCTCATGTTAGCCCAGAGCTGCCTGCACTGCATGGTTCACAAGCAGATCAGAGGGAGATGCTGTCCATGGCTTGGCAGAGAGGCAGAGAGGGCATGGCCGAAGCATAGTGTGCACTTTAAGACGCACAATATGGGATTACTTCAATTATGGCCTCTGCAGCTCAACAAAGGTATTAGCCTGAAGTCCAGACCTCTCAACAGAGCCACCAGCCCAGGCACATTCACAAGACATCAAAAAAGCACTCCAATTTCCATCAGATTGCAATCTCTCTAATGTAATTCATTAGAGTCAATGTGATAGCCAAGATGTATGGCTGCATGTGCAGCTTAAAGTAACAGTCACTAAAATGCAGACTGGGAATGTGTTTTGGCCTAATAATAAGCTTAGCTTCTCTGAGACCAACAGCATTATAACAATACAGGCCCTTATAGGACGTGTAGATTTATGCCCTGTACTGCCAGCTTCCCGCACCCTCAGCCAGCATCAATATTTGCTCTGCGGAACCTTCTGGAGTGATTGGAAAGGCATTCCTGCCTTCTGCAGTAGCTATTCAATGAAAGGGCTTCATCCCCTGTGCCCTTGCTTTCTCCACTTATTTGAGAATAGAGAAAAGAGATGACATCACACTCATAAGTGACTGGGTACTGTCCAACTCTGATCCTCACAGCTGCTGCACTCTACACCAATCTCCAGCCGACGTCATAGCTCGTCAACCAGACGGGTATTTTCAACTGAACCAAAACCCCCTGAGTGCACAACTGCGCTTTGGTGACAAATACAGTCCCTCCCTGTTGGTGAGGTGAACCCTATGATTTGTATAAACTATATTGTTGTTGTAAATGTCATTGGAGGAAGGGCTCACTGAGAAGAGATCCATGGTCAAGAAGAGTTCAATTTTACATGAAACACTGGTTTATATGTTCCAATCACAAAGTTGAATGACAGCCTCAGCTTGTTCCCAGAATTCGTTGTATATAGTTGAGCCGATTCTCAGAGAGGCCGTCCTTTCAATTTCCAAGCACTGTTTTTAAGTTAAATTGCTAGGCTGTGAAGGATGTTAGAGCATCACTTTCAGTGTCACTGCCATGAATCATGAAATTATCATGAAATATTTAAATACATCCCTTTAACGATATAAAAGGAAATGTGATGTTTTTCTCCTCAGTACGTGCAATTGCTAAATCCATGTATATCTTCCAGTTTGATTTGTCTCCCTGTCATCCTGATGGGCAGGGGTTTATCCATCCTCTCCTCCATTCCAATGAGGCAGTTATCTCCAGACAGACGTCGTCTCAGAACTGCGGGTGAAGTGTCTCGGCTGAGAAGGTGACATCTGGAAGTGGGCCGGAGGAGACCAAGGCGGACACCAGTGATGTGGGGTCACGAGGGTCGTTTCATTTGCACATTATAATTTACATGGGGAAGGACCTGATTAGGCTACCCCCCACCACCCCACCCGTCTGAGTGATGGTCCAGGCTGCTGCGCTTCCTGCTCCTCGGCTGGCTGGCACTCCCTCATTTCCCTTCCTCGAGCTTGTCCATCATCCCTGCCTCATCTAACCTCTGTAATTGCGGGTTGCTGTTTCGCCTCCTGCTGAAAGCGACGCACGCCTCTTGCTCACGATATGTGAGTGACCGGCAACAAGACAGTGATTTCATGGGGCAATCTATTATCCCAGATCACCGATCCCTGGCTCAGATATGGAGCTGCTCGCTGTCCTTTCTGGGTGGCTGGTTTGAGCTCAGAGTAATGAGATGAGCTGGATTGAGTCATCATCCAGTGAACAGGTGAAACTCCTAGAAAGGAGAACTATGGGGAATCAAGTGTAACAGGCAGCATGCATTCTGTGCTATAACATGCATTCATTTAGTATCGCAATGACTTTCATCTACAAAAATCATAAACATATTAACATTGAGTAAAACAATATTATAATATAAAACTCATGTCTGGAACAAAAACACTTCTGTCCATAGACATCCTAGGCTGACATACTTTTGTGTCAGGAAATGCACAATGCACTACATCATTTGATGTTAAACTTGAATTGTGCCATCGAAAGTTTATTTTGTCCAAGAACAGTTGTGCTATATTATTGTTGTCATTAGGGGAAGCATGATGTGCACAAGGTCCTATACATTGTGTGAGTCAGCAAGGAGGAAGGAGAAATTACTTTCATGAAAGCAGTGGCTGTGTACAGAAATGTTTGTACAGACTTTTCAGCTACCAAAGTAAAGCTATAATCAATTGAAACTGCTTCTCATATATGTAACCAATCAGGTGTATGAATATAATAAACAGCAGAGAGCTCTTGACCACACCCTGCCCAAAATATGAGAATGTAAATCTAATCATGTGATGTTCATGTCAAAATTGATCCATAAGTCCAACAAGATGTCATTGTAGTGTGCGGTTGTAGTTCTCACAAAAAGTACTATGAAGACTTGAGCTTCCCCCTCATGTGGCATTCCCTTCCTTATTCCTCATGGTCTGCCATCCATTATTTTGCCTTGTTGCACTGTCAACATTATGAATTTGGTTTTCAAAAACGTTGACTCTCACAATTTATTTCAGTCTCTCAAATAATGTGGATCAATTAATGTGGATTAATAATTCCGGCAAGTATCTTCACACCTGTCATATTAAGAAGCCGTCCGAATGACAGAAAGTGGAGACAGTTTTATCTATGCATTGCTTGTACTCCAAAACATTTAGATTCACGAGGCATCCCACATGACCTGTTTGTCATTTTGGTAGCAGTTGTGAAAGACAATAGACTTACATAAGCAGAGGGGATAGGTCTCTAAGTGTACACAAACTGCCAAAGTAAAAGTGCAATAAAGACATTTTAGCCTAGTTAAAAAAAGAAGTTAATTCTGTAATATGTAAATGTGTTTATGTTATGGGCTGGAATCCATATAAAAGTGTTTAGAAGTTTCGAGACTCATTCAGCGTTGACCTGGCGTATCAATCTGCATGAGTCTTCCATAAATATGACTGGAAGGGCTGGTCCTCTCCCGACCTGGCTCCCTGCAAACAATAGCAACAACACATCGCTGTCGTTTTGTGAGATTCCCTCTGATCTCGTCCTGGCCTGCCATGCCGAGTATGAGCCCGTCTCCCTGCAGTCGGCGCGCGGCGTCCCTGTCTGTCACATCCTGCCAGGCAGCCTCTCATCAGCGCAGGGCCCCTCTCTGGGCGCGCTCCCTGGAGACTCGGGCTCCTCTCTCCTGGCATCGCCGCTCACACCAGCCACCTGTCTGAAACGATTGGTCTGCGCTCACCACGGGCTGTTTTTTGCTCCTTCGCTTCCACATGCTTCAAACTGGCCCCCATGAGGACGGGGAGACCAATGCTCAGTGTCATGTGTGCTAGCAAGCTCCAGCTGCAGCTCTAGCGTCCTCCCAGCGTCCATGCTGTTCGCATTTCGTGCGCGGGATTTTTCACTGTCACCCTTGTGGTTAAATGTCCACATGCTTGCAGAGGCTTCGAACATGTTTGTGCACTTTGAGGTTGACCTTCATTTCTCATTCAGTCCTGCTGCTTGTCAACACACAGCCACCATGCCATTTGGCCCTGAGAGGGAAGTGATGTCCTCCTCCTGAAGCGCTCGTGGCGTTGGCCTTCACTGGGTGTGGCTCTCCAGATGTTCCAGTTTTAGCCAGGGCTGATACTGCTACTGGCTTAGGGGGGTGAAATGTTACCAACAGATGTTCTACTCCGGCAGAGAGAAGACAAAAAAAAAAAAACGAAACAAAAAATTAGAAAAGCATTTGACAATGCCATCTGGTCAGATAAATGTTTATTCTTTTGCCCACTGCTCTCTCGCACACTAAAATCCAACCAGACAACAGCTGCTTATCAACACAGAATGCCTAATGAGCTGAAATGTGGCGCCTTTTCTATTCTTAAACTGTGTGACTCCATTGAAGATATTCTTGAGTGTCTGCCCTGTTCTATTTGGGAGACTGGTGTTATGAGTGCATTCACCCTGATTTGCTCCTTGTTTACTAATCACACAAACCCTTTCTGTTGTATGCGCTTTCACTCTATAGCATAGATTTCTAACGGAAGAACTTTAGGCTTCAGGGACAGCAATGGGAGGTGACAGCAGAGAGGCGGTGGCTCCAGTCTTCTCCAGGCATCTTGGTTGTACAGCACTGCAAACAAATCCATACCCACCCTCAGTGCTCAATCAATCCCAATCACTTGAGTTAATAAAAGTCAGTTGAATAGGTTTAAACCACTCTTTCTTTCTGTGAGTTACTCAGCAAATGGAGACATTCTGACCGCACCACTGCAGGTTTCAGACGCTCGGGGACACGGGTAGCCAGACGGCACCTCTCTCAGTGGAATGCTGGAGCCATGCGTGACGAGGGTTACTATCAGCAACAGGCCCTGATATAGTGAGGAGTCCGAGACATGGCTGAGAGAGCTCTCAGGAGAGGAATGGTGTCCTCTGACAAAGAGCAGCAGCAGCTCTCTCAGATGGCTGTGTTTTAGTAGGCCATGCAACCAGCGATCCTTATTCATGGGGCATAGTCTACCCCAGGATGACGCAGAACCAGTGATCCTTATTCATGGAACATGGTGTACCCTAGGATGACACAGAACCTTTGAACTGTGATGGTTGCTGAGTTGAATACATTAGTGAACATGTTCTAAAGAGACAGAAATGACAAGATTATTAGCGCTAACATTTGAAAACTCTTCTCTCTTCACTTGCATGACAAAACATCAATACTTCTTTTCCTGTTCCGTGCCTCAGCTGTCTTTGGCATGGTCCAGTACCCTGAAAAATTCCCCGAGACCAGAACTGCATTTTAGCCACAACAACTGGGACACAAAGAGCAATCAATAAAGCTCTTAGCAGCATGGTTTCCCGCAAAAACACAAATCAATGCCCCTCATCGTGTATGCAAGTAAAACTCTTTTTTAGCAATATTCTATTCAACTATTTGTCAAATGCCATATTAGTGCCTATCGAACATAGTTAAAAGGTCAGTAATTATATTATATTATATTATATTATATTATATTATATTATATTATATTATATGTGTTTATTTACATTTCATTGTAGGATATTGTGGCATTTCATTTGACATATATTCAAATTCAGCATGGGAATGACCCTTCTGAGAAGCCTCTAAAAGCCCTGCTAATCACCTACACTGTTGAGAAGGGGAGTACACATTCTGATATGGGCCATTCTTGTGCTGACCCTCTCATGTTGCTCCCAGCTGGTGTGTCCCCTCTAAGCCTGGGAAGTGGAGCGCAGAGCACCAGGCCGGCTTAGCCTGCCTCTGGCTCACCCTTTCCCAGGGCCAGTGGCTGAGCCCCGCGCTCCCGGAGAGGAACAGAGGCGCAGAGGCTGTCCCGAGGCCAAAGTGCTGACCACTTCCCAGGGAGGCCGGGGATCTCACTGATCAAATTATCGAATGGCGAGCAAAGCGTGTGCTGACTGGGTGGGATATCCAGCAGCCGGAAATGCCGCCGCCGAGCCCTGCCCGCCGCTCTCAAGGAAGCAGAGTAATAAAGCAGAGAGGCGCTCACACCCACCGCCCAGCGCCCACCGCCCAGCGCCCAGCTCCCTGACCTTCGCCCGCTGCTCCTTACATCTCCCGGAGAATCCAGGGGTTATGCAGAGGGAGCCTGTGAGAACGCGCTCACACTCCAACCATCGCTGCTCTCTGAATAAAATATAAAGAAACACATGAATACATTACTCCCAAGCACTGGGTTGTATAATGTGGGCTTTTTTGTGGTGCAAATAGTCCAAAAGCACTACCTTTGGGCATTGCCTCAGAATAGGCCCATGTGTGGAGCCTTGTACTACAATGCTGCATGTTTTGTGCATTTTGAAATCAAGCAGAAAAATATTACAGTTATTATATCATATTTCTTTACCACTGAAACATTGACATGTAAGAGGTAAAGTAATACATTATGTTATTATTTCAGTTCTCCTTTATTTCAAATGGAATGTTTTTGCCATCTAGCAGCTACCATGACCCCTTTGTCCCATTAATCATAAGCTAGCTGAGATCTAAAAGTGTAGGGCCTTAAAGTAATTTAAACATTTTTAAATTTAAAATGTAACATAAATTGTAGTATTTGCTATTTTATATGAGGAGCTGCACATGGATCACCTTAATAATGTTGGTGCTATTTTCTTTACAACACTTAGCCAGGCCCCTATTCTTGAGTTACATTGTGAAACAACAAAAGTAGAATTAAATCAATAGAAAGAGGATATTATTTACTCTCCAGATCAACATCATGACATTGTTTTACATTATATCTAAATTTACAGCCTAATTATTTCTTTTTATTAGTCTACACATGAGCGTACATTCATCAACAGATTATGAAGAGCATGAGATATTTTTAAGATACCTGTTGTGATGCGATTTAATGAGAGTTCATCCACCTTCTTAGATAGACTGTGAATTCTAAAAATGTATTTTGTAAAGTTGTGAAGGTTAAAGTCTATATTGGATAATTAAAATATCAAACAAAAAAAGTTTTCTTGTGCTTTTGTATGTCTGTCTGAAAGCTCAATAAACAACTATTTCTAACTCCAAAAATATGAGCAAGTGCCAAGTGAAGTAGAGTTTAAACAGAAATATAAAAGGCAAACGTAACACTCGGCAAGTCTTATTCTCTATCAGAACTGATTCCATGAGCTTGAAAAAAATCAATGAGTGTGTGGGGAAATGTGTACATACATGCAGGAAAATCGATGGGCAAAATGATAAGCACGGCAGCCAGGGAGCAGAGAAATGCCCCTCTCTCCCGAAAAAACTGGCAGAAGACGAAACACAGGCGGATGCTGCCGGGTAATGGGTGGTAAACACAGATGAACAAAGTAGTCTCGACGCATGTATGGCCTGAAAAGCAGAGCCCGAATCTGAAAAGAGAAAGATCAGGGATCCAAATAGTTTAGGTAGTGAAGCGTTTCCGCCCCAACAAACGGATCACAAGATTAAACCCGGCACGGAAAACTAGTGTCCAAGGAGACAGGGAACATCAGCATCCACCTAATCCTGTGGTAATGGGGGTTATCAAAGCCACAGGCAGAAAAATAGCCAGCCCCTCACAGCTGAGGGCCATTTGCATAACACAACGCCTCCCCAACAATGTGGATTATGGTCTTATTGGTTTAGGTTCTCCTCGGGTCTCGTGTGAGCATGGCCGTATTCACACAGAAAAGCACCTAAATGTCAGTGGGCTTGTTGGGGGTTTTTGTCTTTTTTATGGGACAACAGTCTTCCTTTAGCAACTTAGAGAGGGAAGGAGAGGTTCTGTGACTTTTTCCTTGATATGGCCCTGATGCAGCACAACTCATGTGTGTTGTCTGGGTGTGTTGTAAGCAATCCTCTTGAGAGGGACTTCAACAGAGCTGTTTAGTGTCGTCAATTCTGATTGTTCAAAGTGCAGTGGCATCACCAGCAGTGGTACCCAAATACTTCTCACACACAGAGTCAGTCCTCACTAACGGGAAGTCTTTTGCCGTGTAATCATGTGGAATTACAGATGAGGCCAGGTGTCCCATTTATTCAGGCCCACCACAAAATAATGTTATTGACTCTTATTAAGAGAGACTATTTATTGCACAAGAGTCTGTTCAATAGATGTACCCATGTTGTTAAAGTCAAACTTAGATGGATCTCTACCAAATGGATATAAATGTTCAGTTATATGCAGCTTTATCTCTTTAATTTACTACATAATTTAAAGATCTAAAATGTTAATGTTATTAGGCTAGTCTGTAATAATTGCATGCCATACTAAACGATGAACCACAGCATATTTTTCTATGAGGCACTCCCAAAAAGATGCTTTTTGGTTGTGAACTAATTTAGTTTACTTCATTTGACTGCTTTTATAAAATAATGTGAGGTCCTCTAAAATAATTGGAAAATTTATATTAAACTAACACAATGTTTTAAATGTGGGTAAATCAATTCTAGCATACAATGAATGACATAGGACAAGAGAAAAATAAAGCTCTATCTAAAAAAGCAATAGCAAACTGAGCAATACGCCAAAATGATGAAAACTGACAATAGTGGGTGAGTCAGACAGGAGTTTCCTGTGGCTTTTTATCCATTTTTTTAAATCTGCAATTTTCTTCCTCAGTTCAAAGACCATACTGTGCACAGTTGGGGGGCTTCAAAGCTTCAAGTCCACAGAACTGGGGGAGAAAAGCAGGCTTCTTCAAGGCTTTGGGCTCACAGACATCACAAATATCACTCGGCAAGCATCTAGAAACCAAACTTTTGTCAGAGCCGAAGCCCTCGTGTGCTGTGCCTTACCTGTCAGGGCTCCACTACAGCCGAGGAGCCACACAGCATTTCCTGCTCTGGTTAGGGCGGACATTTTGGATATGGAATTGGTCTTGGTGTGGCCTCATCCTTTGGTATTATTGGTCACTAGCGGGATAAATTCATCTCAAGGTATGTGATTTATGCATTTTATTTGGTTATTATGTGACATTATCTATTAATAGGCATACACTTGGCTGAGCATGGTGCATGTATTCTTTGTCCTGCTTTGGATTTTGGAGGTTTTGGGCATCAGAGAGCTCCATGCTTTTCAACGCATAGCAAGTTTTTTCTGCCACTATTTTTTTTTTGCAGTTCTATGCTCTTCAATATCTTTGGGAAAATATGCCCCTGATTCACTTATGGCAGGCTGTAATTACAAGCTGCCTGACAATGATGAGTGTAGCGCTCTCCAGTTTCACTTTGTGCTATGGGGAGGATAGTGAGGTTCTGACCCCTGTCTCAAAGAATGACTGGTGTCCACCACTAAACTCTAGCACACCAATATAGTTTATGTGCTTGTATGTGTGTGCACGAGCGTGTGTGTATGTCTCTGTGTGCGATGTGTATGTATATGTGTATGTGTGAATGTGTGTTTGTGTATGTGTGTGTGTGTGTGTGTGTGTGTGTGTGTGTGTGTGTGTGTGTGTGTGTGCATGTGTGGGAGGGGATTGGCAGTGTGACTGATGTAAAATAATTATAGCTGTACAGCTGTGGTGCTGTGGCTGCAGTGTGCGAGGCTGGATCAGTAGGGGCTAATGGGGTGTGAAAGGGGATCGCTACCTGACTGCAGCGCCTCTTTCTCTGCTAAATAATGCAGGATGTGAGCGCCGTGTGTGATGGCTCGTACATACCGAGATGCTCCTGCACCCAATTATAAGAACGTCATGACAATTTTACCTGCCAAGATGACATGCTGGCTAATGCTAACGGCTCCTCATTACTTTCTGCTTTTATATATGGATAAATATATAAATAAATACACACATATAGATGCTGCTTCAGGTGCCTCGATGTGGCCCATCTGGGGACTGGCTGACTGAACGCCTGGAAAATACAGCAAGGTGAACATCCTGACTGATTTATATGTGAAATAATAGGGATCGTAATTCCAATTTGGCTCAAAATAGAGTGAGGAAATAAGTGTGCACTGATAAACAAAGTGTTACAAATTTAGCAGAAAACAAATGACAAATGTATAAACAAAAAGTATGTATTACGAGTGATGGGCAACATGAAGATAATGTCAGGGTACAATTTTGAAGAGTAACTGGCTGATAAACACTGAATATTTGTTACAGTTAGTTTTGCTAAATAGATAATTATTTGATATGCCTTAATGTACTCCCATAATTTATTCAAACTATGAAGGCAGCTCGTCATTTCCTTCTCTGCAGAACGATGAGGAAGAAGGGAGCGATGACGGATTCTTTTTTGCTGTATTTTTCCAGTGCTCGCACGCAACCCTCTCACAGGCATCACTGTCAGTTGTGTCATCATTTCATAATCAACACTCAAGTATCCAAACCATGTGATGTGACACCACATTTCTGGGGTGATCTGTGTATTTTTTTTTGTTTGAATCTCTTTCACAATCAGCTCATTGCACCGCATATTACTCATCAGTCTGGCAGTTATATGATTCACTGGATCATCTATTTTGGTATATTGCACATATTTTTATACAAGATACTGTAAGTTCATTAAGGTGGTTAAACCAAGAAATCAAGCACATCTCAAACTTACTTTTTTACTTTTGAAAATAAACCTAGAAAAAATGAAACATAGACTACCTCTGAGTTCTGTATTTTATGTTTAAGTTGACACTGACACTTCACAGACCCAATTGACCTGAGCTGGTCACTCACTGGCTCCAATTTCAATACTCCTGCATGTGTGAAATAAGTTGGGCTGTCTCATAAATATCTTATTGACAATGTTTTGTTTTTCTTTGACGTTCATCTGCATCCAGTGAATGATTAGTACTGACAACCAACTGAAGGTCCCGTTTGGGAGTGACCACTGCTGTGTCTCTCAGAAGCCTTGTGGAACCTGGACACAAAACAGGCTTAGCGAGCCTCTCACTGGCGCCGGCTGAGGGTCTTCGCCTTGTCTCTCTCAAAGTGATACGCCACGCCGACCCAGAGCCCTTTGTGAGAGCCCATGCTTTTATGGACAAAACAGCAGTGACAAAGCTTCTGGGTGTATTGTTCGTATGGACACTATGAAGCCGCCATTTAATAATGGTTGATTTCACCTCTTTTTTATTTTTTTCGTCCCAAACTAAATCAGGATATTAAACAAATGTAAGTCAAAAAACAAGTAAAAAATAAATTGAATTTCTAAAAAGTTGAAAACAATGTATGAAAACATATACAACCAGAGAATCTATTGATGAGTAATATCCATCCATTCCATATCACACAATAAAATAATGTTTTTATGGATATGCTGACAAAGATATGAAGGGCATAACATCTGAAAATAAAACAATATAACAAACAAACAACAAACAAATGCCAAGGTCTGTGAACAGGAAAATACATGAATGAAATTTTGAACTACATCAACACTTGAACTACATTGAAAACTACATCAATATATATGTTTAATCAAATATAATAACACAAATCTAATGCAAATGACAATTTACAAAATACCTTACCACCCTCAGCCTCGTATTCATATTCTTAGACTGCACTGAAATGATTCAGATCTCACAGACTGACATAGATATTTTATATTGCGTCTCAAAAAATATAATATTACTTTATCACTGGTGGATATCTTGAAACAATATGTGCCTGTCAAAATAAATATTAGTAAAATATTGTTTCATTGAACAGGCTCTGATGGGAATGCTTCTGTGGTTCTAGCATCAGTAATAATAAGCTTAATAGATCCCAAATCACCTGCCGATGTCATGTCTAGCGTAATAATAAAAGGCCTGTGCCATTTACACAATGCCCTACCTCCTTTGCCCATAACCTTCCCCCCTTACCTACACTTTACTACACATAAGTGTCATAGTTATGTAGACAACCACAGCTGTATTGGGAGCTAATATCATATTAACTTAATGACAGGGTCATTGATAGAAATGTAGTTATTAATTCAAATTAAGGCTCCTCTACATTGAAAACTAAAACATTGCAACTGTTTTTGCTGAAGACATGTTATTTGCATTGATTTCTGGAGTTGAAAGTTACCATGCAGATGCTGCATTGCAGAATTGTTTCATATTTTTGTGGAGGAAGTTTCCAGAATGTTCAGCTGTTTACTGTTATAACCATTATTCACACCACACACTCCAACATAACAGAAAATTATACTCCACACCATAATTATTAAAATGGCAGTATTTTTTGTTCAGTTAAGTCAAAAGGTCATTGCAAGGTACTCCATCACTTCTGGGATTTACAAGCCCTCAGGAAACTGAAATCTAATGCATTTTAGATACCTACCACTTTGCATAAGATCTGTCTATGTTTTCCAAGAAGTAAACATATATTTTACAAATACACAATGAGGACATGGTCAATCAAAATGTAAATGTGACATTTAGAACAGTGACATTGGGGACTAACTGACAATGCAACTGTGAACAAGTATACTGTGAAAAATCCATTCTGTGCTTTTTGAAGGTAAAATGTGTGGTAGTGTTGTTGTTCCTCTGCTGAATCTGGGAGTGTCCCTGCATCCATGAGGATTTATAGAGTGAGGCGTTGGTGGCCTGCCTCACGCACGGCCCTCCACTTCCTCCTCCCCATGGCACCGTCTCCTTCTGGCCGTATGCCCTCTCGCAGCTTTCTCCCCCCACACTGCTGTCATTTTGACTCAATTTGCAAATGGCAAAAGGCCACTGCAATAAGTTAAAACACTGAAACACTATTAATTCCAACTCCCTGAAAAGCTCAGCTGAAATGATCTTTAAAAGTTCCTCCCCCTCCTTCAGTTGTAGAGGACTGCAGTTTGTCTGCAAGGGTAGTGATGATGGGTTGTGTATGTGTGTATTTGTGGTTAGGGTAGTGTGTGTGTTTTGTGTGTGTGTGTGTGTGTGTGTGTGTGTGTGTGTGTGTGTGTGTGTGTGTCTGTGTGTGTGTGTCTGTGTGTGTGTGTCAGTCTGTGTGTCTGTGCGCCAGCATACACACTGTAATCCTGGGCTAGCACGGGAAAGAAAGCAGATTATGGCGGCGAAGGCTCATTCGAGGCATTCTAATGTTATTGATTAAACCCAGCAGGGGGGAGAGGGGCTGGGGCTGCCTGATACTCCCCTCACCTGCCGCTACAAAGTCACAAGCACACATCAAATCCCATTTTGAGCTGTTAGAAGAAGCAGCCTAACACCCCCACCCCTCCACAAACACACACACACACACACACACATACACACACACACACACACACACAGCAGCTTGAAGCTTTTTGGCTCTGAGGTGTAAAAAATGTAGGACTATGCCTGCTTAGCCTGAATTTTAATTTTCTGTTTGACTGCGTCTGGATGTTGATGTTTGCGTTATCGTCCGTGTTCCGATCCATTGATTAATCACAGCATTGGCTTTGTAATTACTCGCGGACTCCCTGAAGGAAGGAGATATGTAGATTGCGGTGAGGGCACAGCGCATCAGCATTCTGCACCATGTCCCTGCGATGGCCGGAAGGTGCCCGAGTGAGCGCTCACTCCGGAAAGTCGGTCGGAATATGATCTGTTTTAATTCTGCCATACATTTCTCAAATCCTGAGGAAAATCTTTCTAACTAGGCACTACTTTTTACATTTCATGAGGATTGATGCTTTATATCACTATGGATCAAAATAAAGGGTTTGCTGAACATATGTCTAAATTGGTAATATATATGGTATCTGTGGAAGCAAACATATTTTTCATAATGTAACTGATACTACATACGGTGTGTTTGAAATGGCTCTCCCAGTGTATTTGTTTTTCATATATGGGGGTGGGGGAGATGTGGTCAGCTTGGGAGGGCTAATCACAGGCTCTAAATATGGCATGTGGACCCAGTGTGTGTGTGTGTGTGTGTGTGTGTGTGTGTGTGTCACCACACATGTTTGTTCACATGTGCTCCAAATGTGGTGCAAAATTGTGTGTGTGTGTGTGTGTGTGTGTGTGTGTGTGTGTGTATACACATATGTGCCCAAGAAGGAGAGAGACAGAAGGACTGAAAGACAGAGGGAGCAATGCGCATGTGTGTGTGAGTTTGTCTCTTTGTGTGTGTGTGTGTGTGTGTGTGTGTGTGTGTGTGTGTGTGTGTGAGAGAGAGTGAGAGAGAGAGAGTATGTGTGTAACTGTGGGGGAAGGGAGTGCAGTTGTTGCCGTTTGGAGGCCTTGCTGGGCAGGCTCACTTTGAGGCCAGCTCACCACGCAGCAGGGAGTCCACTACAAAACCCAGGCACAAATGTCATCAGTCTCCCCCTTCCTCCCCTCCTCCATAACACACAAACACACACACACACACACACACACACACACTGGCCCTGCTGAGAGAGTAGCTCTTATCATGGCCCGCTCCGTCAGAAAAACACAACAGCAAGCAGGAGAGACAATCAGGATAGAGGACTGCAAGTGTTTTACCCAACCGCTGTCAAGGAGATAAGTGGGAGAGACCAACATTTAATTCAGCGGTGATAAGCAAGGCAAGGTGTTTACTGTTATTATCTGGAAAGAGCATCCTCTTTTCCCAATCCGTTGGCTATCAAAACAATACACACAAAATGGTGGCAACAGGTAGCCAAAGCTGTCAGCCACTCCACTACTGCAAGCTGGGAAAGGTTCTTCAAAAACAGCCCTGCCACAAGGGAGTGGAGAAACGGACGGAGTTGAGAAAAAAAGCGTTTTTCCTCCACCAACCCCCCCCCCCCCCCCCCCCATCCCTGTGCAGTTATCTTTTAATGTCACGAACGAGAAGGGAAAAAAAGGAAAAGAAATGAGCAGTACTCGGTATTGAGGAGCCAATTAAGTTTGTGCTGCAGTGTGTCTTAATCAGCGCTGTAATTGGGTCCCCCCTGCTGCGCGCTGCGACAAGGGATGGGGAGACGGTCCAATGCCACGCTGCCACTGTGCCACCACATCCGCCTTCAGAGCTGTCACCGCCACAAGAAAGGACGCGTGACTGTGTAAACAGTTGGGAAACGCTCGTGCAGCCAGAGCCAATGTGTGTGGAGTGGAGTCGATGCATGGCCATGTTAGATGGTAAAGTTAGAAATGCGCTGATGCTCTAAGGTGCTTGCCTGTGTCTATTACAGCCTGCTGATTTGGTGTGTCTTGTTGTATGTCCCTCCATGAGAAATAAGATTTCTTCCCCTGTGATTTAATTCAGCAGACAGTCCTTACCATATTGCAGACACACACACATTACCTTGGTTCATGAGAGCAGCTATCTCTGTGTTTTACAGCAGATTCCTATCAGTCCTTCTGTGTTCAATAAAAAAGGTCGTAAAAGTATCAGCACAGTGTAACTCAGAGTCCAGAGTTGACTGGCAGGCATGCGTCATTGCACTAGTGGAGTAGTAGGTGTTGGGTAATCTGCTACGTACACTTCTGACTGAGCATCTAAAACATTTGGCTCACTGTGTCTTCTCTCTGGCTCTGGCTATTGTGTCCATATGGCTTCTGAGTTGCTATACACCAAATCAGACTTCATGCTGAAATGCTCAAGTAGACACAGTATGTACAGAATTCATAATATTGTATTGTTAATATTATTGTAATGTTAGGAAATTCAAATCATAACTAATAAAACTACCAATCTAATTAACTCTGCAGGCTAATAAACCCTTCATAATAAACATCATGAGAAGAAGTAAAACAAAAATGGTTTCATTTGTGTTATGGAAAAAGATGATTTTGCTGTAATGCTCTTAATTTCAATACATACAGTACACATAAAAAACACACAAAAATAAAACATTTTGATGTTGACAGAAATCTAATGCTGCTAAATTCAGGAGGCAATATTAAATAATATTGATAGAAAATGTGAATTTTCAGACCTGGCTGAGATGGTTAACTACATTAATTCATAGTTCCCCCAACTACATAAAAATGCCTGATGAGGACCTCATGGCCTTGAGTTTTTATCATTTTTGAAAAAATGCCATTCTGAAAATAGGCCTTTTAATCTACACCTGAGAGTGCTCTCGACAGTGACCTTTTCAAAAAATGTAATTAGACAGTAGTAACTAGTGCTAGTTTTCAGCTAAACTAGCAAACATGTCTTTCAGTGCATGGTTTGTGCTAATGTGCTAGCTCACACATAAGAGACAGGCACACCTTTTCATGTTTGTTCTGTTTACATTACTTTACTGCTCTCCAGTCCTACCAATCAGGATGATGAGCCATGCTGTCCTTTAGTTTATTTATTCTTTGTAGTTACTCAGAATGATGTTGAGGCCTTTATGATAGCCATTCAACACAAGAAGGTGGATGACCTAGACACATTTCTAGTGTAATAGTCCCTCAGTCATGTTTAGTAGACACATCTTGCATCAATGAATGATTTTATAACCTGCCTTTATTGAAGAATATTTCAACGCAGGATGTGGTGTGTTTTATGTAAACAGCAGAGAAAACCATCATAATCTTTTACCCTGATTTCTTAATGTTTCTTATCATTTAGCAGATTGCTTTTGAACCTACACTTTCTGCTGTAATATTGGATCATCAAGCTGTTAACTTCTTGCCTATAATTATAGCACCTGATTCATGGCTCATGACCGTATAGCTTTACATCTGTGTGTAAGATGAAATACCAAAGACAATTACGCCTTTTGCAATAACAAGCGTTTAACCTTTTCTCCTCCGCCTGAATCAAGGTGTGTGAGCTATATCATTTACCCAGGATTCCATTCAGGCAAGGGCTTACTTTCATAATTGAAGAAATATGCAAGGTGTAACACCTCAATGATTACAGGAAAAATATGGTAGAATTCATGGTGAATTTAGTTCTCTTTAAAAAACAAATTAGTCACACAAACTGACGAAACTGGTGAGGATATCCTTGTCAGATGAGATATGTTCAGGTATAATAGCATTTTTCAGCTCGGGTTTCTGTTGGTGTATAGTATATGGGTTCAGTGCTTGTGTTTCT